>NC_048223.1:93985497-94213506 GCF_002007445.2 Ailuropoda melanoleuca
CCGCCGCCGCTGCCCGCGCCCCGCGGGCTCCCGGGACGGGCTTCCCCGGCTGGGCCGGGCCGCCGCCTCTAGCGCACCTCCCTGCCGGGCGGGGGGCGGTGCTCCCCGCGCCTCCCGGGATCCCGAGCCGGTTAGCTCACGGATCCCTCTGTGCGGCTGGAGGCGCAGACCCCCTCCGACAGACTCGAGCCTCCTCACAGAATGAACGACACTTGGATAGGGGAGGACTCGGGGGCCGGCGGACGCTCGGACTCATTGCAAAATGAAGAACCTGGAGAGGATTTTTTTTCTTAATTAAAAAACCTTTTCGAGCACTACACCAAGCAACAAATAGATACTTCCGTTTCCTATTTTGACCACTTATGGGAGAAAGCGAAGACGGAAAAGGAGAAGCAGCCGAATGGGGTGGGGGTGGGAGCTCAGAAGAGAGCAGGGAGAGGGTGGGATGCCTTCAGGTCTTGGCAGCCAGGAGGAGCTGGGGGGTCTGGGGAAGAGACCAACACGGGGCTTGAAACCCATTGTGCCTAACCCTCTAGCTTCTAGAAACAGGCCTCTCGGGCTCGGAAAATAGACCCCTGCTGCTTTTATATTCCGACTTCAAAGCCTAATATACTGAAATGAGGATTAATTTTCCCATGGTATTCTGGAAATCTTGCCCATAAGCGAAGAAATGACCAGTTATAATGTTCTGCAGAAGAATCCTGGAGGTGTATGTTGTCTAGGGCCGACTGACTAAAATCCCCTTGGTACTCAAACCCTGTCAGAGTCGCTGATTTTTATTATTTGTGAGACTTACTTCACTTCATTTTGTAGAAAGGTTTTATTGGAAACCAAAAGTGATTTCTTTAAAGACTCTAAAAATAATCAAATCTGTTTTCTTTTCTAGTTAGGCCCTAGCAGATTATAAAAAGGAAGAAAGGGAACAGAAACCTCAAAATGTATTGATCTGAGAGCTGAAAAATACTCTCATTCTTCAAGGTGGGTATTAGCCCTATTTTTCCAGATAAGGAAACACTGTTGTTGATACTGCATTCAGCTAGTAAGTAATATTTAGGTTTCAAACCGAGGTTTATCTGCCTACTATGTCCATATTCTTCCGTCTACACACTCAAAAACAGAATTTTTTTAAGAAAAAAAAATCCTTACATGGTGGGCCAATAGTCACTATTTATGAACATGTCAGGGTCTCTCCTCTCACTGAGATAGGCAGACCAATACATTGAGTCGTAGGAAGAGTGGAAGATAGTTACCTAGGCCACAAAGCAATACCATTTAGTAGTTAAGAAAATGGAGGAAGAAATGTCTTCAGTCTTACTTATGTTAGTATTAAACATAATTTCAGACAAAAGAAAACTAGTTTGCAGCCAGAAAGCATCTAAGAAACTGTTTACCCTTCAAGACAGAGAGGGAAATAGAGGTTGGGAGAAGTTTAATGACTTAGCCAGGATCATATACGACGACACTGAAATGGTTCAATTTTCTGCTTTTGAGTTTAGAATTGTCTCAAGGACTCTCAAAAAAAAATGTGGTAATTTCACAAACTACTTTTGACTTTTCTTATTTTAACTTTTTAATCATTATAATTTATTTTGACTCCCCCCCCCCCGCCGAATAATCAGGGCAACTTATATCCTGTCTTGGCGCTCATAAACAATATCCCACATTAATGAATTATACAAAGAATTTTAAATGCAATAGTTTTATTATTTGAATCTACAGTTAATAAAATTTGCCACCTACACTCCTACCAGCTCTCACCTGGACTACTTATTCAATAGCAGCTTCTGCTGTTTCTTGCATTCGTTTTTTCATTGTAGGACACAAAAATGAACCAAATAATCAGTAAAATACTACTTTCAAATTGACTTCCTCTTCCATTTTCCATATAGCATCAGGTCCAAACCTCCCTTTTTACAGAGCAGTCACCTCTATTACATTATCCTTGGTGATGGCTGGGTGTATTTCCTTAGAGTTGCTAGGTTTTTAATTTATAAGCTGTCACAATGCATAAACATAGTTATTGAAAATCTCAGCTTCTGCAGCATTACCTTGCTTATGTTGAGTTTAAATTTCATCTATCATTTTCCCAAAATCCTGACAGAACTATCTGCAATTCTTTGTTTCCCTCTAACCTTGACTAACAAATAATCCTCTCTTCATAAAAACACTAAAAATCTCCTGTATACATTTCCATAATTTTCTCTTAATGAAAAGCTAAAGGTAAAGCTTCACAAAATACCCATAAAATACCCAAACACTCCCCTAAATTTGTTATTTGTTTTGTCCTTGGATTCCTAGTGTTTAAAATCCATACCAAGGTGCTGCTTCCTTCACCCTCCCCCTGCCCACCCACTCTTTGGCAGTTACACTGGAGAGAGTAAGAGAAGTGTTGGCATTTAAATTAAATCATGTTGTTCGTTTCCATCTCTTTTATTTCTTTCATTTCAAAAATAACTCTGCTGCCTTAAGAAGTATGAAACCTTGTCTAGATTCTCATTTCCTATAACAGCAGTCTCATAAAATTGTCAATGAGGGCACTCGAGACTACAGGTTTCTGATGCTTCCAACTGGTAATCTCCCTCTCTCAAAACTGCTCTGGGGTAGTAGAGAAGAGCAGCCGAGGCCTACAACAGGAATTACCGCCTTTTTATAAGCTCTTCCTCCCTCTAGGTACTCATCTACTCACCCACACGCACATGCTCAATCATATCTATGCAGATGCACACATACCCATCCATAGACATAAGCTTAGGAGAGTCTTTTCCCCTAAAACGAGCATATTCTGACAATCTAGATTTACTTCAAGAAACACAGTAAAATAAAGCTTTCTATGCCATAGTATCCACTGGCAACTCCCTAGTCAGTTAAGCGTACTAACGTCACGCTGCCCGGGGTTCCAGTAATTTCGAATGCCCAACACGGCTGACTTCCTACAGAGTTACTCTTTTACTTCTCCAAAGTTTTTCAGCTTCTCACTTTTACACTCTATTGCCTCACTCAACTAAACTATTCGCCAGGGTGTCCCTTGATCCCAGAACTGGATGGGAAAAGACTAATAAAGCCAGAATGCTTGGGCAAACGTCCTGCTAAGATGTTTGCATATAAATATCCAGATACTACCCTATGGCTACCAGCTGGGCTGTGGAGCAGTAGCACAGAGACAGACGTCAGAAGACCCATCTTCATGACAAGGACTGAAATCTGTCAGCAGACATTGGGAAGCTCAGTTGGGATAAGAGCAGCTAGCTAGTCTGGAACCAGGACTGCCCCTTTCTCTGTGACGACCCCCTTTACCATAGCTAGTTTCATCCTTTCTAGATTCCTGAAGCATTTTTTTCATATTTTTATTCTAGCATCTACCAGTGCAGTATGCTTTACATTTCCCGATCTTCCCATTAGACTGTGAACTCCCCAAAAACAAGGATATTTTCTTATTTCTGCCATGTGTCAGGTGTTCAATAAACATTTGTCAAATAAACTGAGGCAGAATAATGCTTATAATCAAGTGTCATTCATGATGTAAAAGAAATCCTCAGCTTAAAAGTGAATTGTGAGTTTTGTTTTATTTTAGATACATGCACCCTTTAATTATGCTACCTTTGTTTGCATTATCCCTTAAGGCTGATGACAAAAATGTACTTTTTTTCTTTGGTTCCTTCCATTTAGAAAATTTTCATTCTCTTTACAAAATAAGTACAACCTTTAAAAATTGTCGTAAGAAAAAAGAAATAGAAAATCAAAGAACAGATAGATCCAAGAACACTTATTTTTAATTTACTCAATTTTTTCATACTAGGACCCTTTGAAATATAAGTGGTACATGTACACCCCCTAGTGGGAAATCTATTCCTCAATACAAATTCCACAAAGAGAAAAACTCATGGAGAGCTTTTGTCAGGGAAAAAATTCAACAGTGTTGGCTTTCATGCTCTGAACCTGAAGGACTAATTAAAAGAAAAATGAAGTTCTTCAATTTAAAGAAATGTAAAGAAAAAATGATAAAAGCAGCATTCACTCAATGATTGAGTCAACATTTACTGAGTGTCTAATATTGCAAGTTATAATACAATAGGCAAAGCTTCATAGTATACGTATGAACTAAAGATGAGCCCACAGGAAAGAGGCATTGAACCTGACTGGGGAAACCGAAGAATTCACAGAGCTAACATTTCAGTTTAACTAGAAATTTCATCAGTAGACTGGAGGAAAGGGGACAGGGTTCCATAAATACGGGGGACACTCTTTTAATAAATATGTTTAGATTCTAATATGTTTAGATTTCATAAAGATTTTATTTATTTATTTATTTATTTATTTATTTATTTATTTATTTGAGAGAGAGAGAGAGCACAAGCAGGGGGAGTGGCAGGCAGAGGGAGAGGGAGAAGCAGGCTCCCCGCTGAGCAGGGAGCCAGATGCCGGGCTCAATCCAGAGACTCTGGGATCATGACCTGGGCTGAAGGCAGATGCATAACAGACTGAGCCACCCAGGCGCCCTAAATTTAGATTTAAAATAACTAAGTGAATATTGTCAGGTCTTCTAATTTACATGTAGTCTTTGTAAGTAAAGGTTAAATATACATATATTGACTTATTTAACATGTATTAGATATTATGTATATAAGATGATGACATAGGTATATGTATGTCTATAAGGGTAATATGTATGTATGTGAGTCACCATAAATGTGAGTGCTACAGATACACAGTGATGCAGGTGTGCTGCATGGTCAACCCAAATAACAGCAGCAGTATTACTGCAATGACATGATTTTTTGAAATGAGGAACAACTTTCTAGTTTTCTCACAGTTCCAACCAGCTCATAATTCCAAGCAAAGTAAAGTATAGTCCTCCCTCTGTTTACTCAATAGTTATATTCCTGGAAACTTCTGTGCATATAAAAAAAATTGTGAAAAAATTGCTGTGCATTTATATATAAAACATGTTTAGGTTCTAGATGCAAAAAATTATAAACACGCTTCGCCCATGCCAGACGAGGAACAAGTGTTCATCCTACTAGACTTTCTCATACACTGCAGGATAGTTACCATCCCTGGGCCCTTCCTGCTAAAGCTAGTATCAACCAGCCCACTTCTCAATTATTGTGACAACAATAAGACTAAAAAAATACCCACATAAATTTTCAAGTGCCCCACCCCCACGGTTGGCTAGGAGGTGGAAGAGAGGGCATCAACACTGTTGTGGGACATTGATTTAAAGAATGGCTCATCAAACATTTTCTCTAAAGTATAATATATGTATTTTACGTTTTCCAGGCCAAGATGCAAGATTGAAGCTATTATGTAGGTCCTTAAATAGCAAAACTTCCTCGTGTAATTTTCATTCATAGTAATGATATGAATTGAAAAGGACAAGTTAAGCAATATTATCATAAAGTTTAAATGTTTAAATCAGAGTACCTTTTTTGGATCATAGTCTTGATGCTACAGTATGAGGTTAGACCATAATTTTCATAGCTGAAAACCAGTTTCTGTGCGGAAAATGACCTAGACTATTCCGAGCCAGATGAGTTTCCCAATGATACAATTTTGTTATCTATGAACAAATCAGTTTATGTGATTCGCGGAGATCCAAATATTTGAAGGAGATATATCATCAACCGAAAGACTAAATCTGACCCAGTCTTCACTGATGAGCCAAGGTGGAGATATTTTCCTTGACAATATTAACAAGGAAATATCTTTCTGCAATTCGAAATTTCTCAACATCCACTACATCCATTTACAGGTATTTGGAGCTAAGTGGTTAACTACCATGGCTATCATTTTTGTACAGTATTTAAGTTTAGAGCTCAAAATGGTTTCTAGTCAATGGTACAATAAATTGGCTAAAATTCTGTGTCTTGACAAAATCTTGTCACATTGTGCTTATGTTTCATAAGTCTGATGTTAAAAATGACCCCTGCAGGAATCCCATCTGTAGTCATGGTTACCAATTCTGACGAATCTACTTTAAAAATTCTCAAAATTCTTCTCCATACACACAAGAAAATCCATTTCCTAATGATGTGCCTTTTTTGGGGGGCTCCATTTCCAGATGATGTTTAGTCATATCGAAATTTTCAACAACACAAATAGCTTGTATATATCTACTTGTTTATCGCCTGCAATAGAAAATGCCCAAAATAGCTTGATTTTTAAATGTCATTTATCCTGCAAGCTCCAAGCTGTATTTCCAACACACTGAGAAATAGAATTTATAGTTATTATGTTTGCAAATGCTGATTTCTGTTTAGGACCTGTTCTTTCTTTTGCTTTCAATAAACATTCTTTGTAAACTTGCCTTTGGTTAAGAAGTTGTAGTTGCCTGAGCAATTTTTGTTTTCACTTAATATGCCACAATTTCAAGGCAGCATCACTGTGATAGGTAATTTTATCTATCAACTTTACTGGGCCACAGGATACCCAGATATTTGGTCAAACATTATTCTGGGTGTGTTTGAGGTGTTTTTCCTGAATGAGATTAACATTTGAATCAGTTGGCTGAGTAAAACAGAATTAACCTCCCTAATATAGGGGGACTTCATCCATCAGTTGGAGGCCTGAATAGAACCAAAGGTCCCATCCTTCTTCAGGTAAGGAAGGAATTGATTCCTCCTGCCTGAGTGCCTTCAAGCTGGGACAATGTTTTTTGGTTTTTGTCTTGTGTTTTTTCTGTCATTGGACTCCAGCTGAAATATCAGCTCTTCCTGGGTCTTGAGCCTGCGTCCTTCAAACTGGAGCTACATCAGCAGCTCTCCTGGGTCTCCAGCTGGCCACTTGCAGATTTGGGGACTTGTCAGCCTCCATAATCCCCTGAGCCAATCACTCATCTGATACACACATTTTTTTGGTTCTGTTTCTCTGGAGAACCCTGACTAATAGAACCATTTATTTTACCTGTATTAAAAAACCAACCCTGGTTGAAATTTCAGTCCTCCTCTTTCCATTCACTAAGTTTATCATCACACATCTTTCCAAATACCAGTTCTTCCTTCAATTTCTTTCCTAATGTCTTCTTGGGGTGTATTCTTTTGTCACAAGCATACTTTGCATCTTAAAGAGGTAAGAATATTCTTTATTTTCACAAGGCTAATTTTTATAATATATGAGCCTTTTCTATCTGTTTTTCATTATCAAACTTCTGATAGAAATATAGATATAAAAAAATTTCACTTTCATTTTAATTGCACGTTAAAAACAAAAACAAAAACCAACTAGTTAACATTGCAAACAGGGGTAGACTACCCTGGTTCAGAAGATGGATAAATTCAGAAGATATCAGGTCAGTAATGGGAGTTTCTAGGGGAAGACAAGATGATGAGAGAGGAATTATTAAGAGAGGCTTCCCGGATTGGTGAGGTCTTATGGAGTACCATTAGAGTTCTAGCTTTAGCAATTAACTACTGTAGTATGTTTTATTAGGAGCTCTGGAAAAAGCTGGGCAGATCATTCACTACAGACTTACCAGCCATGTGGCGAATGGGAGCAAATACAAGTCTGCCTAGAGGAAGGGCACCATTTTTCAATCTGCACAGGAGTTCCTGTAAGTGCTCCATCATTGGGAAAAAGAGAGGGGGTTCTTTTTGGATGGCTGGTGTATCATGCCAGCATACCATATGCATATTTCAGTGGATTTCAGCCATGTGTTCATATCATTGAATACATCCAACAGCTACAGGAGTGATGATGTGGGTATGAAGGTGAACAAGAGCTCAAGAGTTCAGTGATTAAATCTGCAAATTTTGAGGGAGCACTGTCTACTTTGTGCCACTTCTGAATAAACCCTCAACCTCTGCACCTTGTTACTCCTCAGTCCATGCATCAAATACCAATTAAAGCAATCCCTCTTCCAGGAAAACATACTTTATCTCCTCCAAATCTCCCAAACTCCCCTCAATCTGGGAAAGAAAACTCTGCTAGATGCCTGTGCAAACTGTGTTATAATATTGCTTTTTTGCCTTGCGCCCCCCCCCCAATCATAAGCTATCAGGGGACAGGGGCCCAGTGGACTGCTCATTTATGAAAGGGGAACCAAGTGAAAAGAGGATAAGGCCAAAGATTAGCTGAACACACACTGACTTTTGAAGACCAGCTCAAGAAAGACAGGCCTTTGGGGAGACCAAGAAGGGCTCAAAGGTTGCTTTGGATACCAAAAGCCACCCTTTCTTTCTAAACTCCCCAAGGAACAGGAAATGACTCAAGAGCCATCCATCTTCTCTGACCTCAGATATAATAAGAATAACAATATCTCCTTCACTGGCTGGTTGTGATAATTAATCAGATAATGGATACAAAGTGGATACAAAATGGATAAATCAGATAATGGACACAAAGTACATAGAGTAATTATGCAGTACCATTATTTTCCAGGCAGAAATTTTTAGGGTCTCCTTCAAACTTCAGATCCTTGCTGCCTCAGCTTTCCCTGCAGGCCAACTTCTGAACCTTCTTCCTTGTTCCTCTTCCCTATCACCATCCCATCCTATCTTTCCCTTGTCCCTTCCCAACCTCCAACTCTCCCCACTGCTTGCTTTGCCCAGGAGACAGTACAGGAAGAGAAAAGTGAGCCAAATTGCCCGGATCTTCGTGTAGTTCTATCCCTATTACCTGAGCCATAGATTTCTCGGATGTAAAATGCAGATGTTGCTAAACAAAAACAACAACAAAAACAAAACAAAACAAAAAAAACAGTACCTCACTCACACTTGCTTTGAAAATTAAATAAGATATCTAAGTACTTACCAAATTGGCTGGCTAAATTAGCTTGCCCTCAGTAAAGTGTTCAGTGATTCTTATCTATTCACTTTCTTTCTCCCCCTTTCTTTTCCTCTTCACCTAGGCCTGGGGTGAAGATAAGAAAAGAAGTCTAAATGGTACAGTTCACAACAAAAGCACCATGACTTTCAAAGAAAGAAGCCCTATTTAGTCTAATGCTGACATCAAAGAATCAGTTATCTTATTCACCTTCACCACACATTGGTCACATTTCTGACCAATCTAGATTTTGTGGTCATAGGTGAAGATGCCTGTATGATCCTGCAAATTAACACTAGATTTTCTGATGAAAAGCTGAGTTTGCTTTGCATGACCTTGTTCCATTTACAGAAGTAAAAAATTCTTCTTTTCTTACTTAGGAAATACCAAGTATTGGAAAAAAAGCAAAATATTTCTTCTTTATTAAATTTAACCAAAAGGAGAATTGCATGCTACCACAGGGAATAGAGCCCTCTTAAAATTCCCTTCTGAAATCAGGAAAGAAAGCATGTAAAGAAGCACTAATCAAGGTGTGGTCCATAAACCAGAGACTATCTATGTACTGTTTGTTTTAAGTACAGAAATTGAAACTGCTTAGAAATGTTTACGGCACTTTGGTATTGTCTGGATATTTAACCCCCAGTTAGTGGACTCTTCTTATTTGGCCGAGTATAGGCAATTCGGTTGTCGTCAAATCAGTTTTATGAGGCCAGAGCTGCTTACCCAGAATGCACAAGGGACCACGTACCGGTCTGCGAAGAATTGGAGGCGGGGTAGGATACGTAGGATGGAGTGGAGGCGAGCCTGGCCCTTCGTCACAGTTTGAGAAGCACCGATGTAAACTATAGTTCCACAATTTTGTCGGATAATTTATCAATCTTCGAGAGTTTATTGAAATGAGGTCCAAAAATGTGGAAACATCAAATGTGTGGGATATATACCACTTTGTACCCTTCTCAGATGGAAAACTGACACATTCCAATTTTGCATCTCCCTTGTCAAACCTGTCTGGCTAAACCAGTACTGGGGCTCACCGCTCGTCCTAGAGAGAGCCCTGCCATCTCGTGGCTGGAGACGGTAACCGCAAGACAAAGCCGCGTGCTGGGGACCGCCGTTCTGATTGGACAAAGACACCCTTTCTCCGAGGTCTTCTCGTCAGTTCTCCCTCTTCCCGATAAGACCATTTTAAAGAACAAACTGAATTTTGGGAGGCGGTGGAAAAAGGGTTTCTTATCACTGTTTCAAAAGTGCTTCCAGCCCTTGGCAAAAGTGTCCGGTTCGCCAAAGAATCACTTTCCACAGTATTTTCTAGAAGGAATGGTGGGAGATGTGAACGTCTCTGAGGGAAACCCAACATTCTCATTCAGAAGGCAAAGAAGGATTGAAGTGAGGCTGTGGATTTCAACACACTAACTTTTCCTGGTACTTGTAGGCGAGGCAAGTGCCTTAGAAGCTTAAAGCGAACGCTTACTCGAGTGGAGGGAGGGGCGGGCTGCGCAGGTAAACTACAATTCCCAGCATGGCAGAGGGGGCGGGTCCTACGGCTGCGCACACGGGCTCGGGACTGTCATGTGATTTCAGCATGGCTGTGTTCGCGGATTTGGACCTGCGAGCGGGTTCCGACCTGAAGGCTCTGCGCGGGTTGGTGGAAAACGCAGCTCACCGTGAGTCTCCCCGGTTTTGTGGGCCGCGGTACCTGCCTAGCCTCGCTGCCTGCCAGACCATCGGGCCACGTTCAGGAGGGACTCGAGGGCCTGTCCTCGTCAGGTCTCCTGGGATCGCGGGGATGTCCTGGTAGCTGATGCCGCCGCGGTGTTGCTCTAATCCCGGGCGCGGGCAACTCGAAGGCACTTGGGAGCTGTTACCGGGTCTAGCTCCTTCTCCCCTGCAAATTGGAAAAACAGGCTCTGAGAGGATGGGAGATTGGCACAGAGCCCCAAAGCTGATGGATGGCAGAAGCTGGGGCTTCCAAGTGTATAAGTCTCCTACACCGTGCTTTTAGTATCACCCCTTTCTGCCTCACGGCAGTGTCAGAACAATTCGGAAAATTGATTACAGACGGGGAATGCTGTGGAAATTCAAAGGGGGGGGAGCGTGAGGGTGACATTGTGGGAATAATATTATTAAAAAGAAGGGGAAGTAGGGGGAGGAGGAAAGACGTACTAGGCGGGTGGGAGGGGAGCCTCATGGCCAGAATGCTAGTTATTCATATTTGAATCCAAGGGCAGCAAAGCCCTGAGAGATAAGACCCTTTTTAGTTATTGGAGTTAATCATGACTGTTGTCTTCTTCCTTCCACTGCAAAGTGTGGGGATAGAGAAGTTTAAAAATAAGGAGGTTTCTGTGGAGCCTGTCAAGTAATTGATGCTTATTAACTATTTGAGGGGGAAGAAGGAAAGAGGGAAATCAAACAAACTGATGAGAGAGAGAACCATTCTTCTGGCATTAATATGCAATATCTTTTAATACTAGTATCCTGTCATCGGCATTGATATTTAAATAACTTAAAGATAGGAGTCATGATTCAGACATATTTTTGGTAGTCCGAATGTCCAGAACAATGCTGTATTGAGTCTGATAAAGCAAGGCCCTGGTCTCAGAAAGTTCCCAATCTGCTGATGGTGGGCAGTCTGATAAAGCAAGGCCCTGGTCTCAGAAAGTTCCCAATCTACTGATGGTGGTCAGCGAAACCTAGGTTTCGCCCTAGGAAAAGGGCCTCTGAAGGAAGTAGAAAGGATAAAAAGCAAAAGAAATGAGCGAAGAAAAAGGTATCATGCTAATGAGACATCACAGAGGTCAAACAGCCCTGCCTCTGTGTCAGGCGCTGCTCTGAATCATCCTATGCTTATTATCCTGTTTATTTCTCATAACAGTTATGTGAGGTAAGTTCTGTTAACACCATCTGGCAGTTGAAGAACCTGAAGCTTGAAGTTCAGTAACTTTTAAGTGATAATACTTAGATTTGAAAGCAGGCAGTCTGACACCAGAGCCCATACCCACAACCACTGTTCTTACTGACCCCTAATCTTGACATGAATTGAGCTGAGCCTATGTGTACAGGAAAGAGGTGGTTACGTTTAACAAGAATGTTCAATTTTTCTTTTCAGTTGGCTATTCAGTTGTTGCCATCAATCATGTTGTTGAATTTAAGGAAAAGAAACAGGTAAAAACAATTTCTGAGGTTAATAATAACCAGCATTTACTGTTGTTTTTGTTTATATCAGTAATGTGGAAGCTACAGATGAGCGTATTTCTTAAATGCACTCTGTTATGTACTGTCGTATTTTGTATGTTAAAACAGTTGAGTCAATGCAAAGTTTTTTGTGAAGTACTAGGGCATGGTGGAAGGATTCTCAAAGTTGAGCTGATGTTAAATAACTTTCAATAATTTTTATAAGTACATTGTTATTGACTGAATTGTAATCACAGTATTTAATCCTTTTTGTTTTACTGACATGGACTCATTACTAATTGATTTCTCTCTTAAACATGCTCATAAATGGGTATATTTCTCTTCAGGCCAACAACTGTACCTTTTAGATTATTTCAATCTAAAAACAATTTTTCATCCCTCCTATCCATTGATGTTCCCAGCTGCTTCTATGATCTCCAGATTTCTTCCTTTAAAAAAAAAAAAAACTTATTTAGTGTTTCTGTGTACCAGAAATTAACTTTTCTGAAAACCCATTTTAAGTTTTCCATTATGCTTCATTCTGTTAATGTGTACAATCTAGGGTGACTATGTATTGTTTTTTGTAGGAAATTGAAAAACCAGTAGCTGTTTCTGAACTCTTTACAACTTTGCCAATTGTACAGGTGGGTATTTTGTTATTTAAGAACCATAATAGCTATTCAAATATCCCCAGTTTTATGTAGGGTTCTCTAACCTGCACTGTTCCTTCCTCTACCAGTCTTCTTCACAAGACTCAGCTCTTCCATGAAGCATTCCCTTACTATCAATTCAGTACTTCTTTGATGGTCTTTTTTCCTAAAGTCCTATAACCTTTAAATAATCTCATTATGTAGTTTAACACGTGTAAATCTTAATTTTTCTAATTATATTATAAATTCCTTGAGAACGAAGACTAGCTTTTACTGATTGTCACTATCCTTTATTTCTGGTACCTTTTAATGACTACTTTCCACTGGTAAAGAGGAAAATCAGTCACTGGTATTTTGAACTTTTTTGATAGAATGTTTTTGATTATAGGGAAAATCAAGACCCATCAAAGTTTTAACTAGACTGACAATTATAGTTTCGGATCCATCTCACTGCAATGTTTTGGTAAGTTAATTTTTCTTCTTTTTGGCCTTGTAAGTTGTACTGGTTAATGTTGAATCTCATTCCCTACTCTTTTTTTTTTTTCAAGATTTTATTTATTTAATTGACAGTAAGCACAAGCAGGGGGAGCAGCAGACAGAGGGAGAGGGAGGAGCAGACTCCCCACTGAGCAGGGAGCCTGATGTGAGGCTTGATCCCAGGACCCAGAGATCATGACACGAGCCACCCAGGCGGCTTGAACCTCACCCCTTTCTTAAATCTCCTGCCCCCAGATATGATACCTGCCTCCTCTCCCTATTCTCAGAATTCACATAGCATAACAGTCTCTTCTACTCCTGGCACATATATAGGGATGCCACAGTTAAAGAATCCTTTGACAGCTGTTATTCATTGAACTCACATGAACCAGACATAGTGTGGGTGCCAGGGATATTGCTGTGAATAATACAGACAGAATTGTTGAATTTATAAAGGCTACAGTTTACTTGACAAGACAAGCACTGAACAGATAATTAAGAGTGAGGAATATTTAAAAAGTTGGAGGTAATAAATAAAGGATTCTCCAGGAGTGTGTAATGGGGGGGGGGGAGCAACCCGAGGAAGTTGATGTTCTAACTGGGGCCAGAAGAATCAGTAAGTGTCATATAGGTGCTGAGCAGAAGAGAGAGTGTTCTCAGACAGGATGGATTAGGCGCAAGTTCTGGGTCCCAGGAAAACACGGTGTTTTCTGGGAAAGGAAACAACACCAATAAGGCTAAGTCTCGTGAGCTGGCGAACCTGGGATGAGGTTAGGGAGCTAGGTCTGGGTGAGCAGTTGGAAACCCTTGGAAGTTTTAAGTGAGGGAGTGAAATTATGATGTTTGCATTATAGAGAGTGGATTAGAGAGGTTGAGGGGATTTGAGAGGCTTGGTGGGAGGCAGAGGATTGACAGGATTTAATGGTCGATTGGATGTAGTATGAGCACTCCCTAGCATGGCCTGATCAGCCTCCTAGGTAGACGGTGCTACCTTTTCCTGAGACGGGACCTACAAAGAGGAGCAGTTTTAAGGGCATCGTGTTGGGACATGATGGGTTATTGTGAGGATTCCAGTGGAGTTTGTCAAATGGGCAGTTGGAAAAAGGGGTGTGGCCCTCAGAAGAGTGGTCTGATTAAAGATACTAATTTGGAAGCAGTCCCTCTGTAGAGAGTAAAGGAAGTCATGGCAATGGATGAGAATCCCTGGTTCATGCGCGACGTGTGAAGAGAAGTTCCAGGACAGAGTCCTGAGGAACTTCGGCATTTAATGGTGGAGTAGAGAAGGAGAAGCTAGGATTGGAGACTGAGGCGGGACTGTGAGAAATAGGAAGACAATGAGGAAAGCGAGAAAGGAAATGTGAGGAAGGGTCAGCCCGCATCGGTGAGCCCAAGTAGTCCAGCAGGAGAGGGGCTTAAACGTGTCTTGGAATATTGACGGGGCAGTCATTGGTTGCCTTAGCAAAAACGATCTCCAAGGAAATGATAGGGATGTGAGGAAATGCAGACAGTGTGTGACACTGACTTTGCTTGCAGAGTTGACTCCATAGGGGAACAGAAGGCACAGGGAGGTTGGTGGATGAGAACCTGCTGTCTGGGTTTTGTTAGGTGGGGGAGAAGACTATGCCTGCTGATAGGAAGGATCTAGTGAAGGAGGGAGAAAACGAGATCCCTGAGACAGGAGCAATTTTATCTTGAGCTGGAGTGGACTCTGCTGCCATAGAACAGGAGTCATTGAGAAAAGGCTGGCCTCCTTTATAGCGATGAATGTTGCTTAAAAAAAAAAGGGCGGGGGGGAAAGCTGAATTCTGGTATTTTATACAACTGCAAGGCAGGGTTCTGGTTCTCTGGGCTCAGATGGACCTAAAGGGAACTGACTTTAGATGGATCACAAAGATGTTCATTCTCTCTTGTTATGTGCATCCTGGTGGCCCCTTTTTGTCCCCTTTCCAATGGAGAGTGGGCAACCAGAGGCATCCTGGGTCCTGACTTTCTTAAGACCCGGAGCCTGCCTTGTGTCAGCATGTCTGCCCAGCAGCCCTGCCTGCCTGTTTCAGCTTGTCTTCACCCCTCCCCTTTCCTCCTTGGAGTTTTAGAATGCCTTTCTTTTTACAAAATAAGAGGTAAAAACTTTAAAGGTGCAAACAGACAAAGAAGAAGAAATATCATGTATTATCCCATCATTCAGAGACCGTGTTTAAACATACAGTTGACCCTTGAACAATGCTAAGGTTGAAGGCACAGGCCCCCCACCCCTACCCCCATGTAGTTCAATACTCTTGTATAAATTTTGACTCCCCAAAAACTTCACTACTAATAGCTTCCTACTGTTGACCAGAAGCCTTACTAATAACATAAACAGTTGATTAACACACATTTTTTATGTTCTATGTATTATATACTATATTCTTACAATAAAGTAAGCTTGAGGAAAGAAAATGTTATTAAGAAAGTAACAAGAAAGAGAAAATACATTAACAGTACTGTACTAGATTTATTTAAAAAAAGAATACGTGTATGGGTGGATCTGTGCAGCATGAACCCATGTTCAGGGCTCAGATTCATAGTTTCCCAGCCTGTTCGTATACGTACACATACAGTGTTAAGTTTGAGATTTTCATTTTTAAGCAATAACTATTTGATATATCCCTCTCCTACCGTCAGGTATTTTCTTGCACATCTGGCATTTTAATTTATATTTAATATTATTCTTATTGTGAACCTAATCATATCATGCTTAGTATGTGTATTTCTCGACTCACAAAAAAATGGTGAGTTCCATTGAGAGCCCAGACATATGCCTTAAATGAGTTCGTATCCCCAGTGCCCTGTACACAGTAGGTGCTCAGTAAATGTCTGGTATCCTTCTCCACTCGCTTGTAAGAGCAAGAGCTATCCAATTTGATTTTTATATCTCAAGCACAGTTTGGTACACAGTTAAAGTAACAATGTGGGAAGGAGGAAGATGGGCGGGATATAAAGTCTCCTGTGCTTAGGCTGGCTTTTCTGTCCACATACAAAACAAAGCAGAAATGACGTGTAAGAAATGTTACGTGATTAAAATAAGTGCAGCTAGACCACGAGTCAGAATTCCATGTGTACACTTTTCATTATTGTACAATAATACTCTTTTTGTACTGCCAGAGAGCAACATCTTCCAGGGTCCGGCTGTACGATATCGTTGCAGTTTTTCCAAAGACAGAAAAACTTTTTCATGTAAGTAACAGATCATGAAAGAAAATAGTATTTATTATTTCATGTAAGAAGTTTGATGTTCTGCTTTTCACTCTATCTGGAAACTTAAGATTTTTCATTTATACTTGGAATTCTGGAATTTCGCAAGGGAATGCTGAGGTGGCATGTGTTGCTTTGTTTTGTTTTGTTTTGTTTTATTCATCTTGCTGGGTATTTGCTGGGCTCAGACTGAAAGAGTCCCTCAGGTTTTCTTCTGTTTCTTTACCTCTGCTTCATTCATGTATTCATTCATTCATTTGAGACGGCTCTTTGGTAAATGTTGGTCTGTCTCCTTCAAAGCCCTGAAATCACTTCAGTTTCTGCCCTTTGTGCTATTCATTGCCGCCTGTGAGGGAAGAAAGGTGCAAAGTTGTACTGTGGCGTAAAAGATCTCTCTGTTTTGGCTTTCTCCTTTGCATGCTCTGAGGTGCAGCCCACATGCCAACATGATCATCTCAGCCCTTAGTCTTCCAGAAGTCCTTCACAATCAGCCATCTGCCCATACTCTTCCCCTTTGTGCTCCTTGGGCCTTTATGAATTTATTGCCATTTCCGTGACTTTTCAGGAAGGAAAGTTGTTGAACATGTATGGTCATTTTGTCAAGTTGAGACAGAACACACTGGGTATTTTATTTGATTTTTTTCACTCTGCGCATTTTAACTGATTACAGGAAAGAAAAAAAACAACTGTAATGGTTTTTCAGGAATATGTTTTACTGTGTAAAATAGGCATAGCTGCTTTTAGAAAGTTCTGAATGTTGTTTTTATCTAGATTCAAGAAAATAGCCATCTACCAAAACTATATCCACCAAATGGATACTGCAGGAAAAAAAAAAAAAAGTACTGATCTTTGATGTTTTAATTTTATAGCCTAGTTTATTTTTAAACAAAATCTATTGCAAAATTATGGGATGATTTTCCTTGAGTTTATCCAGTAGATGGAGCTGTTGGCTAAGGAGGCTGATGTGTGATTAAATTTAGTTTTTAAGGCAACTGTCAATTCTTAATTGTTTGTATTACTTCAAGGAAACAGCACAAATTATCTATCTATCAAATTATCTATCTATTTTTTAAAATTTGGTGACGCCCTTCATAAAATGCTCAATTATAGTAATTCTCAAGAATTTTGTTTCAGAAAAAGGTGAGTAGGATCAGGTGGCTCTCAGTTATCAGAAGCCCCTGTGGAACTTTAAAAAGTCAGGCATGTTCCGATCTCTACCACTGGAGATTCGGATCCATTACATTTAGGGTTAGAGTATCTGGTCTTTGTTTTTTTCAAGTTCCACTGGAGATTCTCATTCATTGTTGAAACACTAAAGAGGAACATGAGCATATCCAAGTTCATTAAATAGCAACTTAGTTTTGTTACTAAGTAATAGCAACTTAGTTATAATGTAGACTGAAATTTGGCAGCGTACCTAAATTTTTTTGCCCATTTATTTTTTTAATTGATTCTGAAGTGCACGCAATGTACATTCCATAGTCATATAACATGGTGGGGAGGCATACATTTCTATATCCTTCCGAAGACTTACACACATTTATTATCTTTAACACAACAATCCTGGGAATAAACAGGACAGATATACTTTATTACCTTCATTTTTTAGAAGAGAAAGGTGAGACTTAGGCTAAATGATTTGCTTTAAATTTCAGGTAGTATGTAGGAAAGCCAGGACTTTTGGGTTTTAGAATACATTAAAATTTCATTTAGCTATTTTATCTTACTACAGTTGACCCTTGAACAACATGGGCTTGAACTGCACAGGTCCACTTTTATGCAGATTTCTTCAATAAGTACAATACAGTGCTATAAATGTATTTTCCTTATGATTTTTTTAAAGATTTTATTTATTTATTTGACAGAGATAGAGACAGCCAGTGAGAGAGGGAACACAAGCAGGGGGAGTGGGAGAGGAAGAAGCAGGCTCATAGCAGAGGAGCCTGATGTGGGGCTCGATCCCATAACGCTGGGATCACGCCCTGAGCCGAAGGCAGACGCTTAACCGCTGTGCCACCCAGGCGCCCCTCCTTATGATTTTCTTAATAACTTTTGTTGTCTAGCTTACTTTGTTGTAAGAATGTGGTACATAATACATATGACATACAGACGTGTTCATTAGCTGTTTATGTTATCGGTAAGGCTTCTGGTCGACAGAAATTAAGTTTTTGGGGAATCAGAAGTTATACATGGATTTTTGACTGAGTTGGGGGTTGGCATTCCTCAACCCCTATGTTGTTCATGGGTCAGCTGTACTTGTTTTTCTCGGATTATCCAAAAGTGTGAATTTGAAAGCATGAACACATGCTTTATATGGTGGGTAGAACTGTCAGAAACACTCTGGAAGGTGGAATAAAGCTATAAATAACATACAAGGTATTTGTTTGGAATTGACTGTGCAGATATACTCAAAAAGTTACATGAAAACAGTTCCTAAAATTGGAACATCTTCCTCTTGTCTGTGCACATCTTTCCCATTCCTTAAGACGCAGTTAAAGTTAGCACTCTCCCTGTTTTCTATAGAAAATCAATTTTAGAAGATATTTTTCTTTTAATCATAAAGGTTTTACAAGTATATCATGGTTTGGAACTGGGTCAAATGCAAGCAATGTGTTGCTTAGCAGGTTATATTCTATAAGTGATTTTATTTGTTTGGTTCTTAAGGAGATTATCTAGAATTTAAGCAAGCATCCCTGTAGATGTGATATTCTAAAACTAAGGTCTTTAAAATGAGTCATAAAAGCATACACACACACACATATGTTAACAGTTAGTAGTTTAAAGTCTAACCACCTTAAATAGCATTGTTTCCATGGGAAATAACATGATTTTCCATTCGAAGTATCTGGAAGATGTCTCATGGATAAACCCTCCCTCTCCAAAGTTACCCCAGGGGATAAGGCAGAGATGAAAGACTGTAAGGGGAGTCCATTAGCCAGGACTTCTTAGGATGGGAGATGGCAGTGGAATTTGGCAGACGGCATTACGTAGAAGCTTCGGGAACTTCTGAGTTAGTTACTCCCATTTAGTATTTAAAGCGACTGAACAGGGTGAGGAGGATTAAAGTTATTTAGTCCAGTCGTCTTCAAAATACTTGATTTTGTACTCTGTCAATTTAAAAAAAAATTTGAGTCTTTATCCACGGTACCTTGTTTATTTTCTTATAGATTATGTGTATGTTCCATTATATCAATGTGATTTTTGAAATAATATACACACAAAACAAATTTTAAGAGAATGAATTAAAAAATAAATGGAAATGGAAGGTCTGTTTTCTTCCTTCGAAGAGCGCTATTGTAGAACATGCTGGCAACACCTGAGGCTCTTGAGGGAGAGGGAGTACCTTTCGAGGCAGTGCTGCTCAAGCTGTGGTCTGGCTCCACCAGCTTCAGAATTGTCAGGGCTGTTTCTTAACATGCAGGTTATTGGGCCCTACTTAGTACTGAATTCATTACCGGGAGTAAGGGCTGATAATTTCCATTTTAAATAAACTCTTCAAAGGAGTTATGTACACACTTCAGATTGAGAGGCCCTGTTTATGGACATCTCTCTTTTCTCTGGATAAGTCTGGCTCTCCCTTGTGTATTATTTGTCATAAAGTACCAGCGTGTTAACCTGACACCCATGAAGGGGATTTGGGGGAGACTGAACCCTGACCCTCCTGTTCCCCCAGTTCCATAGAATGAAAAGTAAATGTATTTGTGGGTATGTGCAGTTTGGAGAATATGTCTTCCTTAAATCCTCACAGGAGTTCTTAGCCAAAAAAAAATTGAAGAACGGTTGGTATGAATTCATATGCAACTTGGCAAAACCATTGTAATCAGGTTTTTAACTGCAAATATCATTTGAACATAATTTAATCTGTTTTAGTGTTGTAGAAAGTATATCATTATAATGTAAAATTAGCTGTAATTTTATAGTTCTCTAAATGTATCAGTTAAACATTTGGATTAATAGAAAGTTAAAGAACAAAAGAATTCAGTTTGAGACATTTTAAGTTTGAGGTGTCAGAGGGAGCCAAGTAGAGCTGTCCTTTGTAACTGAACGTTTATTACAATATGTGTACTTACGCCAACACAAGAGATAGTTTTTCATTAGCTACTGTTATATAAGAGGGGGAAACGAGCAATACACCTGTTAAAAAGTAACCAAATAAGCTAGCTTTACTCGGGGGAAGAATGCTTAACGGACTTTTAAAAAATGAATCTGCTTTTTTAAAAAATGAAAAACAGTAGTAAGTTTAAACGGTTTACAAAGGGATATGCATTGAAAAGTACACTTTCTTCCCACTTGAAACTCTCCCTTTTCTCCAGAGGCAACCACCCCTAAGTTTTTGTGTATCTTCTCAGCAGTAATTATTTATGTACTCCTTCTTTCATTCCCCTCTTCCTCCCTCCATCCTTCCTTCCTAACGCCATGCTTTCTTTTTTTTTTTTTTCACCTAATAGTATATATGGTTCCATGATATCAATTAGAGATGTACCCATTCCCTGGAAGGAGTCCGCATATTCTGTTGTATAAAGGAACTATAATTTATTGAAATAAAATAAAGGGATATTTAGTTGTGTCTAGTCTTTTGTGATTGGTATTGCAATGACTGTCCTTGCACCAGTATTCTTAAGCATTTGTTGGGTATAAGGCTATAGAATATATTTCTAGAGGCTCTCTACAGGATACATTCCTACAGGAGAAATTGCTGATGTGTGCATTTAAAATTTTGATGCCTGTTGTTAAGATACTTTTCAAGACTGTACTGATTTAAAGACCCCGTGAGTGCCTGTTGATCCATTCTCTTGTTAGCCGTGGATTACTGAACTTTTGGATCTTTTCTATTCCGAAAGCTTAAAAATGGTGACCAGAAGCTGAACTTGTTATATCTTCTATTCAGAGCTTTTCACCCATTCTTATCAAATTTTCAGTGAGTCTTTTATGAGGCGGACAGCTGTAGCAATAGGGATGGGGCAGATTCTTCACGAGCCAGGTGTTTCTGCCAAAACCGCATTACTTCCCAGGCTTACTAAGTTACTATGACTGTCTAATGCCAGGCAGCCTCTCATCACTGCTTGCTTCCTAAAGCCCTGGAGTGGGGGTAGGAATGACCAGAGTGGGAATTCTGAAGAGGAGAGGCAAGAGGTGACATTCCTGTCACTGCTAAAAGTCCACGCAGATCATGTGGGGGATATTATTACCTGCTCTTAGCCCTCTTCCTTACTCTGCCCTTCTCCATCCACAGCCCTGATGTTGGTTTGCCAGCATAGCCATCCCGGCATTTTGAATTTGTTCATCAAGCCTGTCTACACCAGCATTGTCAGTAAGGCTTATTTTTTAATATAGTGCAAAACAGCCAGTTCTTTCTGTCACTGGAAGTCAAGTAACGGCCGAGTCAGAGCCAGATGCGCAGCTTCTGCTGTGGTTTCAGCCTGTGCTCTTATGCTCGTAATCTTTCCCAGCTTTATTTTGCTTCTCTCATTGTTCATTTATCCTGTTTTCCCTATCTGTTTATTTTCTTTTGTATGTTTTTATTTTGTTTTTTGGTTTTTTTGTAAGCCATTTCAAACCTCTTTTGGAAGTATATGCAATGTATTGATCAATAAGCAAGAACAAAAATTAGAACAAAGGAAAGGGAACTTAAAAGTTGAAAAATGAGTTCAATTTCATTTGATTTGTAACAGCTCTGCTTTGACCACTTACGTAGACTATTTCTCTTTGAGTTGGAACAAAATGCCATCAGTAGGGCCGTGTTAGTATTCCTCCAGCACCTCAGTTGTCTGATAGGAGCCACAGGCCTGCGCCAATTCCTGACACAAAAATAATCTGTGGACTAAGTGGACCCTGCGTATATTCCTTTGGCTTGTTTTTCTTCCTGGATTTCAGAACGGTTAGTTGCCTCTTTCTGGAACAATCTAATGTAGCCTTCTGGAAACTGAGCCTCTCTTAGCATCCCATCCTTATGTAGCAGACCATGAGTTAGAGGGTCTCCAGGCTCTGTCTGGGGAGATGATCGGTGGACATATCACTGTGCTCCAGCTAGGTTACAATTAAACCATTCAAACCAAATGTGAAGGAGTGAAGAATCATTGACAGATATATTTCAACACCATTATGATGCCTATGGACTGAACCATATCTCTTTATATTTCTTTAAATCAGGTTTGACCAAATCTCCCATTCTTAATGTGTGCTTTTTTTTTCTTTTGGCTTTACCTGTGTTTTTTTTTTTTCTTGACAGGTTGCTTGTACACATTTAGATGTGGATTTGGTCTGCATTACTGTAACAGAGAAACTACCATTTTACTTCAAAAGACCCCCTATTAATGTGGTAAGTATACTTTCCCTTCTATATGTGAATCTGTACAAACCCGCATTAATGAACTGGAAAGGGGGCATAAGGATCTAGTGTTATTTAGAAGGAAAAACCGAAGGCTAGGTGATAAATAGGCAGTTTAGAAAAGAGGATTTCATTTTTGGAAGCTGACTAAAGGTAGAAAGGGAACTTAAAAACTATCTAGTAAATTATTAAGATGTTTTTAAAAGGCCTTAGTAGAAGCCAGAGTCTGTGAAGGATATTTTTTAAAAGGATAACCATAATGACAGACATTTAGAGCCTGAGCATTGAACACTAAGGGGATAGGGCAGTCGAGAAAGAAGAGGTAGTGGAAAAAATACAGAGACGGTTCCTGAGGCACCCGCAAACCCAGGTGGGCGGGCGGAGGAAGGAGCCAGGCATGGAAAGCCCAGTGGACAAGGTCCAAGTAGGATGAAACTCTTCCCTGAAGCCCACTGGTTCACACAGAAGCCCAGGGTGACTTTTATAATAACCTCAGAACATGGCCATGTGTTCAGGGAAGTTTTTGTTCCTGCTCCTGCAATAGAATTGTTCTCATTACCTTTCTACATAGTTTCTCTTGTTTTTCCCTACCCTTTATCTTCCATCTGTCACACCTTCTTGCCCATCTTCTTCCACCAGAAAGGTGGTGGGGCTTCAGCTCCGTGGCTGCCAGGTCAGTGCAGCTGTCGGCTGTTTGCACGGGCAGCCAGATCCTGGGGAAGGGTTAGGATGCTGTTTTAGAATAACGGCTTCCAAACCTGTCTCCCCTTCTCAAGAACTCTTCTCGAAGGAGACAGAGGGTCTCACAGACAGTCCAGATTCCATAACCAATCCTGTCAGAATTGGAAAATTAAAAATTTACGCACTTTTTCAAGATCGATAACTCCCCTCTTCTTCTGTCTCTGTAGAATCACAACTTCCTCGAGCTTTCTTTCGCTGTCGCTGCTGCTAAGGAATTGGCTCGATGCCAAGAATGGGGGACGACAGTGAGAGGAGAACATTGATCTATGTAGTGTGCAGAAATTGAATCCGTGTGGAAAAATTTAAGTTGGCTTATGTTCCACCCCTAAAAATATGCTACTAAAGAACTTGAAAAGCACTCAAAATTTTAGAGTCACGTAATGTAAAGGGATAACTATAAACCATAAACCAGCTCTTTTCTGATAAATACAGAGAGTGCTGCTCAACGTAAAACAATATATATTAAGCTCAAATCATTGTTTTCCGTGTTCTTGCTGATACTTATAAATAAGTAAATAAACCCTAAAAAAAAAAAAAAAACCCTGAATCATCACATTTTCGAGTTGGAGATCTGTGTTGTTTTTAGCAGCTCACCTATGCAATGTGGTAAAATGCACACTAGCAAGGAGAAGCCGTTCAGCTCATCAGTCACAGGGTGGGGACGATTCTGGTTGGTACCCTGTCAAATGAGATCTCTGAGATGCTCGAGCTACCTGCAGTTAAAGGCACAGACTGATACAGTACCCAAGGTGGTGGCAGTCTCGTTGGTCTCATCTGTTGTTCCTCTCCGGAGGTAGCAATCTCTGTCTCTAGAAGTTTGCCAAGGCTTTTTACCAGCCTCCAACTACCAGTCCAGTTTCCGGAGTTAGGTGGTGCAGCCACTCTGTAAATTGCTATTCAGCTTGCAACTTTTTTACCTTTGTCTTTGTCGTAATGAACAAGGAAGGCCGTTTTCTAGACTTCTTCACCTGAGAAAACCCACCTACGGTACTGTGTCCTTGGTTGGGAGGAGATAGTAGCATGTGATGGTAAGGCCAGGTTCATGGAATGGACAGACAGCAGTGCACAGCACGTAATGCCTCTTGTCCTACAGCAGTGGTAGGCGTCTCAGTGGCTGTTTAGGCGGGGGCTTTCAGTTGATTCCTTGTGAATGTGCCATACTGTTCAGCCCAGATTGTGAGCTTCTAGAGTGCACCAGCTATGGTTTGGGCCTTTTTAATTACCTCAAAATCTCGCCTGCAATGGATGCTCCTTAGAATTTGCCAATCGAATGAATATATGTCTAATTTAGCATATCAAGGTGCAGCCTCAGGAATGTGGCCAAATCCTGCTTGTCATCAGTGTTTAGCTGGCCGTTAGGGTTTGGTGGGAAGCATGGGCAGGGAGGGAAGTGGGGCACTAGGGCAGAGTGAGGAGGATGGCAGTGGGGACAGTGGCAGTAGGACCGCCCACCCTTCAGTTCCATCTGTAGGTTCAGGAAAACTGCTGTTTGATGGATATTTTTGGCTTAATTCCCACATATTTCAATTTAAGAATTCTGAAAAGTAAAAATTTGACAAGCGAGAGGGATATGCAGTATTTAACACAGTGTCTGCTTTTTTAAAAATCTGGTGTGAACATTTTACATATGTTGTTTAATAAAAACTAGATGATGGAGTGGAAGGAAAGGCTGTGCAAGATTATTTTTAGTCTTCATCTAGTGTAGAAGTAGGCTGTGGTGTGAATTGGTCAGGAAGCACCAAAGTCCCTGTTTATTCACCACCCATTTTTCATTTGAAAGAGAAAGCTGGAAACATAGAATAAGAGGTAGCTAGCTTATTGTTCAAGGCAAATAAGGGTTGTATGATATGTATGTATTATTTGTATCTAATAATATCTATTCTAGATATGGAGCTGTATAATTTTACATTAAAATATGGGAATACGTTCACCACGGAGGTATAGAACATGTGGTAAATGTGGGTAACAGTTATTAAGTCCCGGTCCTTGCATGCTCCTTTGGACTTGAGAGTAAATTTGTCTTTGGCCATGAAAAGTTAATAGGTTGACTTTATAAGGATCACTTTATTGGGCACAGATCTTAATTTGGATAGGATTTGTATCCTTTTCTTTTGTGGTCGTGAAAACCAGGACCATTAAGATACTTAATTCATTAGTCTTCTACCCAGAGGCCTTAAGCCATGCGACAGTTACCAGCTCAAAAGGTTGGAATGATAGGTTGGAGGGTACAAATCTCCAGTTATAAGCAGAATAACTTCTGAGGGTCTAATGTCCTCGCATGACTGTGGTTAATAGCACAGTGTTGTGTACTTGAAAGTTGTTGAGTATAGATCCTAAGCATTCTGTCACACACACACACACACACACACACACACAGTTGGCTATATTAACTATGTCAGGTGATGTATGTGCACATTATGTGAATCTGAGTAATCATTCCACAGCATATATGTGTATCAAATCATGGCATACTTTAAATATGTACAATTACGTTTGTCACTTATTCCTCAGTAAAGTTAGAAGACCACGGTTGGGTTTGTGAAGGAGGGCCCAGGAGCTCGAGCGGCACATCAGAGCACTCCATTTGTACAGCTTACAGCTCGCATCCCCTTAGTTCTCTTCACCACGAGCTTAGGGCACCATAATATCGGTTATGGAATTCCCTCTAAAATCTCCTACAAACCTCCTGTGGAGTCTAATAAGTAACTTGCATGGAGATCACAACTTTATCCTGTGATAGTTGGATTTCAAAAAATCGAATTCAGCTCCTCTTCTTAGACAATCAGGTGACTTCCCATTACTTATTTTATGGTGTAGGCACTTTCTCACCTGCTCCAGCCCAGCAGCTGTGGGGGGGGATGTGAAGTATCTCCACTCTGCAGATAAGGAGTCGAGACTCCGGTAGTTTGTGGCTCTCACTTCTCTCACAAGTGGACTTGGGAATTGTACTCAAGCTCTGATTCTAAATCCGCTGTCATTTCCCACTGGGTATTGCTATTTAAATTTACTTTACAGCAGAGCTCTTTGTTAAGCATAGAATAATTTCATATTTCAAAACGTGATCTTTGGAATTCAGGTTTCGAGAAGAATTTTTTTTAAGCAGCATATATCTTTACCTTCCTTTTAATTTTTTTCCAGTGTTACTGCCATTCAACAACGACTTCAAATTTATGGAGTTATTTCAGTGTGTGTATGTCTTATGCTCCCTGATGTTTTCCTCTCAGCACTTCCTTTAACTGCAATCCATTTCTGTCTTCATGGTCCAATTAGTCCCCACTGAGAAATGTCCAGTAAATAGTGTCTGAAGCAGTGAAGTTGTTCCAGGAATCATGCCATATATACTTGAGTGGGGTGTGAGTGTTCTGTAAACTTCATTTTTCATCACACATATTGTGAACCTAAACGTGTTGAGTGCTTTATCGATCCAGTGCTTAGACCAATGCTAGCGAACTTGCTGGTATCAACAGCTTTTGTGTGGCAAAAAAAAAAAAAAAAAGGTAAAAGACTGCTGAAAATCTTTTCACTATATCAAAGATAAAAGGCTAATCTCCCTAATGTCTAAAGAGCTCCTAGAAAATGAGAAGCTAAAAAACATGGATGAACAATCCCCCAAAAATGGATCAAGAATTTTTTTTTAATGTTTTTTATTATATTATGTTAGTCTCCATACAGTATATCCCTGGTTTCTGATGCAAAGTTCGATGATTCATTAGTTGCATATAACACCAATTTGAAAAGACATTTCACAGGAAAGGAAATACAAATGGCCCTCAAAAGTAAAAGATACTTCAATTCATCATAATAGGAAAAATTCACATTAAAAGGACCTGTCTAATTGGCACAAACCCAGGAGTTTGATGATACAGTTTGCCGTAAGGTTGCGGGAAAGCAGGCATTCTCTTACTTTGCTCTAACAGTGTAAATGGAAACGATTCCTTTGGGGAAGTGGGTAATTTGGCAACAACCATCAAAATTACAACCGCTTTCCCTCCTGAACTTGTGTATTAGTTTCCTGGGGCCACAAACTGGGTGGCTTAAAACAACAGCAATTTACTGTCTCACACTTCCAGAGGCCAGAAGTCTGAAATCAGGATATCATCAGGATCCTGCTTCCTAAACCTGTAGGGGAACCCTTCTTTTGCCTCTTCTTGGCTTCTGGTTTGCCGGTAATCTTTGTGGGTCCATGGCTTGCAGCTGTGTGACTCCACAGTCTCTGGCTTGGCCTCGCAGTGTGTTCTATCTGTGTGTCTCTGTGTCTTCACATGGTTGTCATGTTGTAAGGACACCAGTCTTGGGATCAGTGGCCCACCTGGCTCCAGTGACCTCATCTTAACCAATTACATCTGCAGCAACCTTGTTTCCAAGTAAGGTCACACTCTGAGGTACTTAGGGTTAGAACTTCAGCATACCTTTCAGGAGGGTGGGTGGGGGGACACAATTCAACCCATAATACTCGAGTAATAAACACTACAGATACACTGAAACAACCCAAAGTCTATCAGTAGAGGTGTGGTTTATTACCCACCATAGCTCTACAGTGAAATACTAGGCCTATATAAAACAGAATGCAGGAGTTAGGAGCTGACACGGAAAAGCCCTTGAGTCAGAGCAACAATGTGGTAGGCTTCCTTTTGGGTAAGAAAAAGGACAAATAATATATATTCATATTTGTTTATGTTTGTATGAAGACACTCTGGAAGAAGACACAGAAATTAATAGAAATAATTATGGTGATGGGTAGTAAGGAGGGCACGTATTGCATGGTGCACTGGGTGTTATACGCAACTAATGAAGCATCAAACTTTACATCGGAATCTGGGGATGTACTGTATGGTGATTAACATAATATAATAAAATAAAATTTAAAAAAAATTATAATTGTTAATAAAAAAAAAGAAATAATTATGGGACGTGGGGATAGGGCAGATGGGAGCAGAGATACAAATAAGACTTTTTATTGCTTTCTTACGTTATTTTTCATTTGTGAATTATATGAACAAATTACCTGTCTTAAATAATGATACCCCAAAAGGATGTTGAATCCTTTTGAACTCAATAAAGAATTTTTATGAAATTAACAGAGAATCTGTATATTGTCCTAGTAATCAACTCTCTATTTTCTTCCTGTCATCTTAAGCTTTGCTTCGTTTTTGGAATTTTACCACTGGTTTTTCTTGATTCAAGCATCACACACCTGCCCTTGGTTTGTAGCAGTCATTATGACTGTTATTTCTCATTAGTAAAGAAATCTGATCATCTGCCTGTTCCAGAACCTTGGTCAGAGATGTGAACAAAAGCCAATCAGGCAGGCACTGTCATTCTTTATGAAGAGGCTGTTAGGAACAATCATTTGAGGAGCTGAAGGCAATTTACATTAGAATGGTCTTAGAAGCAGTCCCAGGTAATGAGTCTGTATTTTATCCGTCTAAAAATTTAAAGTATAGCATTATGAAAGAAATATTCACAACCTTCAATAGCACATTATGTATAATTTCTCTGTCTCAGACTTTTCTTAGCTATTTAAAAGTGAACTTGATTAATGTACTAAGAGCGAAATCAGAACTTTTTTCTTAAAGACTAATTAAGCTGATGATTGTCCTCCCTCCCCCCCCACCAAAGAGAGGAGTTTTTATTTTGATATCATCCCTAGAGGGGCTAAAATTTTAGATACAGTTAGGAATACTTTATGACCTGGTCCCCCAGTTCTGTGTATCATCCACATCTTTTATTTCCCCTGTTCTCCATCCTACTGCCTTGTGTTTTAGTTCAGCAAATAGAAGGATGAAGAAAAAATTTCAGCTTCTTTGATTAATTAGTAGTTTTGGTAAGAGAAGTAGCCAAGGGAATATTTGAAAATATGGCTGAAGGAAGTGTTTTGGTTTATTGAATAATTAGCCACGTTCATCCTGGTTCCTTTTACATGAATAATCCCTAGTGAACAGCATTATTACATAACCTCTTTTCTATAAGCTACTATTTATCTACTCAGAATATAACTATTTTAAACACTTCTTGCATAAAAGGCAGTTCTACGTTACAAAGAAGTATCATGACATCAGCTCTCAAGCCGTGTACAAGACAGGCAGGGAGACCGAGGTGCACGTTTAACTATGGCACAAAGAGTATCATCACAGACACCATTCCTAGAAATAATCAACACAAGCCCAAAGATTAGAGGTGGGAAAAAGCTGTCAGGGAAGATTGCAGTATGGAAAACAGCATGTAAATTTTAACTAATATCAGATATGTAAGGAGATCTACAATAAAATCTCAGAACCATAAGGCAAGAGGAAAAGTTAATGAAGGGAGGATTAGTGGATGAAGAAAGGAAATCTCTGTTCAGGGAGGGAAAGTAGGAGCCTTCCACGTAACCTGAATTAAATCAAGTTGGGCTGCCAGTTCTGGAAGAAGACTGGTTTTTCTGTTCCCTGTGAACATTCACTAGTAGACCTCCAGCAGCCACGCTGACCACTCCCCGCTCTTCCTCTGGGTAGTAGAAACTCATTCGCCAGGCGCTGCCCGGTTTGTGCCTGCTGCCCTTCCTTTGTTCATTCAGAAGACCACTGCAGCCAAGGGACTTCGCCCTGCCATGCTAATATCCTTCAGAGGCTCCTCACTGCTGAGTCTGCCTGCAGTCCTAAAAGACCTGCACAGTTGGCCCTTCCCATCCTCCTTAGCCTTCATTCTTACCACAGGGGGCCCCCTCACTCTGTCTTCCCCAGCCCATGACCTCCTCTCCATGCTCCCCCACTCCCCCTCCAGCACTAGAGCCTCTCCATCCATGTACTCCTCCCTATGAAAATTCTCCTTTCTCTACTACTTACTCCGTTCCTTCCTCACCCACTCCTAAACTCCTTAATGGCACTTACCACAGTTGGAACTGTTAAGTTTTTGTGTAATTATTTGATAGTCCCCAAGAGTAAACTGTAAGCTCTGAAAAGGGAGGAACCATGTCAGCATTTGCTTACCATTCCCACACATAGTTGGCTGAACACGTATCTGTTGTGAAAGGATGAAGATACGGAGTTGCTTATCAGAGAAGATGGACAGTGTAGTGGTGGATTTCAGTTTTTTTTCCACCCCTTCCAGGCTGTTTTCTTACCTGTAGATGCCTACCTATTAAGAATGCCTTAAATAGGAAAGAAGTTTCTTTTTCTCCTGTAAAAGACCAAGCTTGTCTTGTGAGCTGGGCGAAATAGTCAAGAGCCCAGGCTTCTTGTATCCCTGAGCCCAGCCAAAATTGAGGGATTCTAGTAGTAAAGAAAAAGGGGAGAACAGATATTGGGGCCAGTTAGCAGTCTCTGCCACAATGCCTTAGAACAGTATCATAGGGTTAAATATACACGTAAGACTCTTAGCCCAGTGCCTGACACACAGTACTTCCTTCATTGAGCGTATGTAATAATTGACTCACCTGAGAGGTCTTCCCGCCCCTGTTCTTTGAGCTTTTTTTCAGCTCTTCATTTCTTTGTCTCTTTATTCTTGGGTCAAATTAATTTTTGGTTTTTGGTTTTTTTCGTTTACTGTGTTTGCAGTTTACCTTCAGTATAGGGAACAAATCTCCATTTTCCTTTTACTAGTTCACGGAGGAATAGCCCATCTGCCAGCCCACTGGGTCTTTGCTCTCCATAGCCTCCTCATGATTCCTGTTTATATAAAGTCAGCTTTCCACAGCTAAGAAACTCTTGATCAAATAGAGCCAAACCTCTGCCTTCTCCTGTGGATGGTGCCATTTGGGCATAAATCCACCTTGTTTAAGGCTGTGCCTTGACATGCAGGAGGTCTATGGTAGGGTTGAGGAGGGAGGTGAGGGAGAATCTTAGTAGGACAGTGTGTATTTATCCTTGACAGTTTATTTTCTTTATTTCCTGTGAAGGCAATTGACCGAGGCGTGTGCTTTGAACTTGTCTACAGCCCTGCTATCAAAGATTCCACAATGAGAAGGTACACAATTTCCAATGCCCTCAATTTGATGCAGGTCTGCAAAGGAAAGGTATGGTTCCCTAATTTCAGGACATTTTTCAAATCTAGCAGTTTTTTCTTATTATTAACACACTAGAATTGTTTGATTCCTTTCCCCTAAAGCAGAAAGTTCTCGAGGGCCAGAAACAAATTCTCCCATGTCAATGAGCCCTGCAAGTTTTAAGGGAAAGAAAAATACCAAAGGAAGAGTAATACAAGGGTGGGGGTGGAAGATGTGTTGAAACCCTTTATCTTCCCATAAGGAATTTGTGGTTTACGTACTGTGAAAAGAATGGTCTAGATAACAATAGTTTGTTGTCAGTGAGTTGGATTAAGATTATATGACCTTTTAAACTAGTTTTTTTTTTTTAAACTAATGCATCTTATGTAAGATCTGGTGGGAAGGCTTACTCTCTTTCTTATCCTATACGCTGCTGTTGGTCCTAAGGTCTTTCTTTGACTTTGATTCTTTACTTTTTCTTTAAAAGAAATTGGTATTCGTAGAGCCGTTAATGTTAAAAAGTGATTACTGGTTATTTGTATTAGACTTGTCAATTTTTTTTACATTTATCTGAGATTAATGTTGATCACTTTCTATTTTGTAGAATGTGATTCTGTCTAGTGCTGCGGAAAGGGTAAGTCTGGCATTAGTACTTTGTTTTCACTTTTCAAGTTATAAAACTTTGAAACATTTCTAGAGGAAAAATTAGTAGTATAATGAATGCTTATTGCATATTTTCATTTTGAACCCCCTGTGCTCATTGCAGTTGCCAAGAGTAAAATGTATCCCCAGTCCTTTAGGGCTGCAGGTTTTGTTTGTGTGAAGTTTTTTCTTTATACTGTTACAAAATGCTTTCAGAGTTCTTTTAGAAACTTTTGGAAACTTAAGAAAACCATCAAAATTATAAGGACTTAAATTGATGCGGTTGACTCCTTTGTTTTTAGATACTTAAGCATCCTCCTAATTTACTACCAATCAGATCACTGAAATGTTACGAATAACTTCTCTCCTATTTTTTGTTCACTTTATTTTAGCCTTTAGAAATAAGAGGCCCATACGATGTGGCAAACTTGTATCCTTTTCTGAGTTAGAAGTTGAAATGTTCTTTTAGGAAATTTGGAATTTGATGTGATAGTATAGTTTAAGAAGTTTTTTTTTTTTTTAAACCTTTTACTGTGAGTTTACCATTTAAAAATTTCAAAAACAAATTATATAGGTTGTAGAGAGCTTCATCCTTTTGTTTTCTGGGTTAAGGGTGAAATCGAAAAAGGGACTCTGTATTATAGAAGCTTAGAGCGAGTCTGTTCACAGATGCCTGTTGCATCCAGGCTAAGAACGGTCGGAGAGTGAAAGCCTCTCTTGGGGTGGCCAGGTGAGCTGGTATTGGCAGTCTTGTTTCCGTTAGTCCCTGTCCTTGGCTGACACTGGGTTGAAAGCTTTAATGGCCCCACCAGAGGACTGCTGTTTGGACTGTCTGAAAGTGACGCCAAGGCTGCCGTGTCCACCAACTGCCGAGCAGTGCTGCTACACGGAGGTGAGCAAGTTCTTCCAGGAAAAACACCATGTGCTCACGTTAGGAGCCTCATTGACTTTTACTGTCCTGTTCTGCAGAGCTCTTTAGGCTTGTCTTTGCTCAGCCTGTTTTAACGCTACCCATCAATGCTTCTGACCCTTCTCTTCAGCTTTACTCTGTGTACTCTGTGGACCGAACATGGTCTGCGTTACAAAAATGAGTACGGAGCATGTCTTCCAAGCTCCACATGTCTGTCCCTGTCTACCTTTGGAGAGGCCTCCCATCTCCCTTTCACCTCCCTCCTCTCTAGAGTGGCATGCTTCCCCTGCTGAAAATCACTGTTTGCAAGAACTGAAACGTGAAAAATTGATGTTAAGCCATTTATTAGGAACACAAAAACAGCAAATACATTTTCAAAACCCAACTAACAAACTCAAATAGTATCTTTTCGCATTTATTACAACTCGTGGTCCTTTTTCTCATATTTTTGTTTACATGCTCAACTATGTGACACTATATTTTTTACTCACATTTCGTTTACGTGTATCTACCTTCTCACCCTAATTCCACTACTTGAAGCCACTGAACTTCTTACTCATCAGATGATAAAAATTAAACTAGAAGTATTTGATATGCCAAGACTTCAGAGAATAAAAATGAGGTTTTATTAAAAGAAAAAAATTTAGAGGTGCCTGGGTGGCTCAGGTGGTTAAGTGTCCAACTCTTGTTTGGCTCAGGTCTTGATCTCAGTGTCGTGGAATTGAGCCCTGCGTCAGGCTTTGTGCTCAGCATGGAATCAGCGTGTCCCTCTCCCTCTGTCTCTCCTGCATGGTGCACGCGCATGCTCTCTCTCTCTCATAAATTAGTTAATTAATTAACAAAATCTTCAAAACATACTGTCTCTGTTCCTTCCCTTTAAAAAAAAAAAAAGAAAGAAAAATATTCACACTTTGGATCTGCTGTTTTATCTTTGTTCCCTCTGCGATTTTTAGCATTAGTAGAAGTGGGCACAAAGCGGTTTACTTGATATCACCTAGATGAATTTAAACTTCAGAATAGGGCTACATGTAAACTACGTTATTTGGTATATGAATAGGTGAGTTATTGAGGCCTTGTGTGTTGTGTCTAGATTTTAATGATCTGATCTCCACTTGGGAGAACTGATTCCTTTATTGACTTAACATAAATCACATGATTTTGCTTCTGTTTTCAACATTTTTAGTTTGAGATAATTGTATTGTATAGTCTAGACCCCATCACATATGCTCTGGGAATGGCCAAATTAATTAGAACTTTAGCAAGATTTTCTTGAAATTAGGAAATAGTTGGTTTATGCTTTGGTTGTTCTTCCTCTATTTTTGTCTGTTTTAAATGAACATAAGGAGTCATCAAGATTTTGGGTAACATTGGGGTGCCTGGGTGGCAGAGCGGTTGGGCGTCTGCCTTCGGCTCAGGGCGTGATCCTGGCGTTGTGGGATCGAGCCCCACATCAGGCTCCTGCTATGAGCCTGCTTCTTCCTCTCCCACTCCCCCTGCTTGTGTTAAAAAAAAAAAAAAAAGGAAAAAAAAAAAAAAAGATTTTGGGTAACAATTGGTGTTCCTAAATAGACTAAAACAAGAAAGGGAAACTAATAAGAAAATATGAGAAAAATATGAAGTTCTGCATTTGACTTCAAAAAACTCAGCTATTCAACAGAGGATATGTATAAAGCTAGGCTTTTATGGAAGCTAAACTAAAGGAAGCCTTATGGATTTAGGTAGCATTACCTTCCCCTTAGTGTGACAGTCCTAGTTTATGGCTGCTGTCCCTGCGGAATTAACAGCACATCTGGGGGATACATTACAATTACCTTGGTTTTAGTTGACATTGGGATCAATATTAGACTGCCCTGTGGTGGGTTCCTAAGATGGCTAATTCAGCCTCAGGTTACACTAGAAGAAATAAAGGAATCTGAAGCAAGGGGATTCAGTCTCACTATTACTCTCTGCGTTGATGAAGTCCCAGCTGGCGTGTGTATCATCTCGAGTGCCCCATTTCAGAAGGACAGCAGTGCACTGGAGCACTACCAGAAGATGGTTAATAGGTTCTTAGAGCGTCTGGAAACCTTATCATGAAATGATTGAAAGCAGTACTGGAAGGGATACCTGGAAACAGAAGACTGAGGACACGTAGTAGCTGCCATTCAACATTGGAAGTCTCCCTATAGGGAATCAGAATTAAGTGGGCCATCCAGGGTTCCAGAAACCAGTGAATAGCAATTCTAAAGAGGTTGTAGAGAGAGGGCGGAGGAGGTTGGCATTTTGATGACCTTGAGAGAAGTTTGTCCCTTTTATAAATTAAAACACCTTAAATAACTGGCAAAGATCTAATAGTCTTGGTAAATTAATCCTGATAAATGAGAAGGTCATGCTTACATAACTCTTTAGAATTGACTTGACTTTTATTACTTGAAACAAGAAATCTTGACTGAATTTATGTTCATCAAATTCTTTTGATTCTGTCTTCTTTGTAGCCGATGGATCTCTCCCTCTCTCCTCCCTAGTCCTTCCTTATTTCGTAAGGACTAAATTTGGATCTTCTCATGGTATTGTGGCCCTTCACAAGCTACCCCTCCAGCCCCGTTTCCCTCTAATTTTTTCACACTCCTCCTTCACACCAGCTTATTGTCCTCTAAACATACGAAGTTCTTAGTTCTCTCTCCATGCCTTTGCAAAGGAATCCTCTCCTCTCTTTTTCTTGTTCTGTATTCCTGGTGTTACTTCTGTTATGATACCTTCCTGATTGATCCAGGCAGGATTTCTTCTTATGGGTGCCTCCATTTCTATTACATTTGCCCCTGATGTGCTTTTATCTCTGTGGTAGGAAGAAGCACTGTGGTAGGCATCGCAGTGCCCTCTGTGGATGACACAGTGCCTGGCTCAGTAGTACATTTTTAGCCGAAATTGGATAGATTTAAGTTGAACTCTGCTTGCTAGCCTGACCTAACATCCAGTAATTCCCATTCTTTATCCATTGTCACCAAAATATGAGAAAGCTATAAACATGTGAGCTTGATTTCCTTCATTCACTTAACAAGTATTTATTGAACACCTGTTAGCTAACCAGGCATTGCTGGGTGTTGACAGTACTATACGATTGATTCTTCAAATGTACATCAATGACCTAGCGAGGAACCCAGATATGGTACTTGCTGTAAAATGAAGTAAGCACACGTCTTCACCATGGGAGCAATACAGTTGACCGTTGACCAGGCTGTCTTGATTCATCTGCCTTTCTACCATACATAAAACAGCTGCTACACCAGAGTTTGTGACTTGGGTCCTGGCTCCATAAGACACCGTGGACAGACCATTCGAGAGAACCTGCCCTGCAGTTTTACTCTTGAGTAATCCCTTTAGAATGAATTAGATGTAAGTAATATACTGATATTTGTGTATGTTGGGGAAGAAAAGGTACTAACAGTGAAGGACATCAGTATCCATAGCAGTTCATTCTGGTTTTATCATTTACTAATGTTGTAAGTCAAAGTAACATGGTGGTACTTGTTAAACCACATCTTTTTAAATCATGTCTTAACTTAAGGCTTATGGTTTCCCTGTTTGTTTTATAGAAACTAGAAAAACTGCTTTTGGAATTATTTCCACGGTGAAGAAACCTCGGCCATCGGAAGCAGATGATGATTCTCTTCCAGCTTGCAAGAAAGCCAAGTGTGAGGGCTGAAAAGACTCCCCAGCCTCTGTCAACACTCCCTTCTTCCCTTTGATAGTCCATCAGCCACAACAGAAATAAAACCTTTATGATTTATTGTTTTCATTCAGAGCTAGAAATCAGTAGTTGATAAAAACAGTTTTATAGTCAAGCCATCAAAATAACAAAACCTAGTGAAGTGGTAAAAAAGAAGACTGCCTACTTAATGAATTTAGATATACTTTAAGAAAAAATGAGAGACAAGTTTATTTATTTTTTGTGTTAAGTGATAAAACAGCAGTTGTAATTGAATAAGATGTTTCCATATTTCAGGAGACTCTTTAAAAATGTTTCTTCTTCATTTAAAAATACATGCTTTGCTGCTTTACTTGATATACGTGGCTTATTATTTTTTCATCTTACTATTCAAAAAGGGGTTATTTTGAGACCTATTAAGACATACTAAGGGCTTGGCTTTTAGTTGATTTATTTTTGTTGGAAGCCTCTCTCATTGTATTCATCAAGTCAGAGTTCTTTCTGGAAGAAATTGCTATAAAATTTGTGGAAGGAGAGAGAAAGTACATGTAAAATTACACATGGCCTCTTCCTTTGCTCGTTCTTACCTCCATAATGTTCTTGAAATAGAGTTCCCTCCTTTGAGTTGGAAGTCCCTGAAAACCTAATATTGATTTTCCTAACAGCAGTATTAAAAAGATCAAACCATTGTACTCAATCAACTTTGGAAATATTTTTTTTTAAGTAGAATAATTAAAATAAGTGGAAGTAGCCTTTTTTTGCAAATATCTGTATTCATGTTAATATAAAGAAAATAATTTCAGTGACATAAAGGGCACTATTCTGAGAAAGAAAAGATAATTTTTTAAAAGAGAAAACTTTGTTATCGGTCTCACTTATGGATACAGATGCTTAAATAAAATACTGGTCGAGAGAGACTGTTAAAATAGTGTGCCATGACAAGTGAGATTTATTCTAGGAATGTAAGGATATTTCAGTTCTTTTTAATGTACTGTACTTTATCATATTTTTTCATCAAATGAGAAAAATCAGAATCATTTTAATGGATGTAAGAAAGTTGATAAATCTTAAAATCCACTCCTGATTTTAAAAACGATAAAAACCCATGGCAAAACACAAGTAGACTATTTCACACACACACACACACACACACACACACACACACACACGCCTATGCATGTCCCTATATATTTATGTATTGTATGTATCGAGCATGATGGCTCTAAACGCATTTTTGTCTGACTTCCACTTGAGCAATTTGATGGATTAGCGACTCCATTCCCTCTGGAAAACGGATGCTGCCGCTGCCGAGCCCACACGCCAAAGTCTACCACTTCCTCGAGCACCAGCTTGCTTCTGCCCTCACCCCACTTGGATTCACCAACAGTTAATGTGAGTTTATTTACAAGTCTGTTTGTGCCCCTGTGATTAGCATTGTAAAGTTACATTCGTTAACTAAAAATTATGAAAACTGTTGCACTACAAAGGACAAAAAAGGAACTCCCAGGAAATCTAAGTTTATGCTTTTGAAAGTCTTGAGAAAGATGAGCCATTAAAAAAAAACCTGTCACAGTAGGTGTGAACAGGACAACTAAGATTTAGGGGGATCCAGTAGAAATTCCACACTTGGATTGCTTCACTCAAGTCTTAAGTTCTCTTTCTTCTTTAAAGAGACTGGAACTCAAAGACAGCTATAGATGTCCCATCAGAAGGTCCATACTCCCAAGAACAGATGCTGATCTCTGCAGATTAACACAGGAGTGTGCATATATTTTAAATTCAGAATATGCAGGGGACGTATGTTCAAGTTTTTTTGATGTCCCACCTTACTCTGCTGTTTCAATCAACTGGTTATATTATGTGTATATTTGCCTCACTTGCACCGGATATAATATTGAGGACTTCCATTATATTAGGAAGTAAAGTTATTGCAGATGTGTCTGTCCCCAAAAGAAGCAGCAACTGGGAAAAGATTAGAAATACAGGTGCTCCTTTGTTTATGCACGTTTGTTACATACTTGCAGTTGTACCTGCTTTCTGTTTATGAACAGGTGCTTATCCTGTTCAGAATAGGTGGGCATGATGGCTGGTCCTCAGTGAAGAGTGGCAGGCGAGTTTCCTTCTAATGTTTATCTTTGGTAGAGTATGACACATTACTGACTTATTGCAACAAAATGATAGTACCTTAAAGAAAAGTTCAGCAAGGTGGTCAGTTGTAAACTAAAGACACAAAACTAAAGACAAACTAAAAAGTAATCGTTTTGGTTAATAAGTTACTATAAAATGTCATTTTAAAAGATGGTACTATTCACAAAGATATAAATTAAGAAATACGTAGGTCCTCTATGAAGGAAACCCTTAAGGTAATAAGGGAAATGAAAGAAGATTGGAAGACACTCTTTTTTGGGATGAGGAGACATTGTTCATCAAATTCTCCCACAAATTATGAATTAAACAAAATCCAAAACCGTCTGCATATATTGGTTTGCTTGTATATGTGTTTGGATTTTAAGGAATAAATATGAGAATAGCTAGGAAATTTCATAGAAAAACAGTAGTTAAGCATCTGCCTTCGGCTTAGGTTGTGATCCCAGGGTCCTGGGATCAAGCCCCCGTCAGGGCACCCTGCTCAGTGAGGAGTCTGCTTCTCTCTCTCCCTCTGCCCCTCCCCCCTGCTTTTGCCCTCTCTCTTGCTCCGCTCTCTCAAATAAGTAAATACAATCTTCAAAAAAACAAAACAAAACAAAACCAATGGGAGGGACTTGTACACCCAATATTATAGAGTACAACAGGACTCTAGTAATTAAAAGTGTGTAACTGGTACAGAAATTCATATAGATCGATGAAAGAGTTGGGAGTCCAGAACGACTCCAATTACAAGAAGAAATGGTGGATATCTGAATTCAGTGGTGTTGGCATTACGGGTTACCTATGTAGGAAAGGCAGTATAGAAAACCAAGTAAGTGCAAAGACTAAAGACACTACATGTGTTAAATCTGAACTTGCTGGTACTCAGTACCTGTGACCTTGTGCAGATTACATAATCACTCTGTGCCTCACTTTCTTCATCTCTTCTCTCTACCGATGGCACTATTGCAAGGGCTAAGTAGATTCATATTTGTAGAAGGCTCAGAGGAAGACCAGTCCTACAGAAGGTACCTGCTAAGTATCAGCTATTCTATCATTTAGGGAAAAAAATAAGACTAATCCTTATATTTTACCCAATATACACCATACTAAATTCAAGTGGATTAAAGAATTAATTTTAAAAAAATTGTAAAATACTAGAGGAAAGGTAGGTAAAATTTTTTGTCTAAAATAACCTTGGGTTGGAAAAACCTAAATCTGGTCATCAAAGCCAGAAAACATGAAAACTTGATTGATTTGCCTCTATAAAATTAATGTTCTGTTAGAAAAGTACAAACAACTAGGAAAGTACATTTATAAATGCATCATATAGAGCAGAGAAGTTTAGCATCCTTAGTAAAAGCTTAAAAAGAAATTGTTTTTTAAAAACATATGCAATTTGAGGGGCGCCAGGGTGGCTCAGTCAGTTGGATGGTCCACTCTTGATTTTGGCTCAGGTCATGATCTCAAGGTCATGAGCTTGAGCCCCGTGTCAGACTCCGTACTGGGCATGGAGCCTGCTTGAGATTCTTTCTCTCCCTCCCACTTTGCCCCCCCTTTCTAAAAAACAAAACAAAACAGATGCAGTTGGATAAATGCTGTTAGTGTCCATCAGATCCCTTTGACCAGGCTGGTGTGCCCTTCCTCCAGCTGCTTCAGATTTGGGCACTAATGGTTTCTCTTCACTCTTCCCCAGAGCTTTGTCCAGGCTGCTGGAAGTCACCTTACCCAAAGATGCCTGGGAAGTTTTATCCCCACCCCTTGAGTTCGGCCTGTGGCCAGTGCCTGATGCAGGGCATTATCACCCAGCCTTCTGGCCTTTATGGCATGATTTATGCTCCCAGACTCCTCCTGAAAGCACATCTTCGCCTGTTTCTTCTGCCATGTGCTGTTTCCCTTAGTGCCTTAGAGAGCACACTCAATAAATCACTTACACAAGAACCCTCATTTCAAGTGCCGCTTCCAAGGAACCTGACTTAATAGAAAATTGGGCAATGAAGATTGATCTAGAAAAATGCTCAGTAAACTGCACTTTTTTAGTAATTAGGGAAAATCCACCAAAAATATATCTTTTGCTGATCAGGTTGAAAGATACAAGATTTATAAAATGAGAAGTCTCATGGTTTAGGGGAAAGACAGTAACATAATGGAAGGTATAATTTGATACCAGCTTACAGATTCTTTTGTGAATGTGTTTCTTCAGAAATAGCTGGTTAGGTGTAAAGGGTACGAGGATAAGGATACTCATTACAACAATGTCTAAGATAATGGGAAAATGGAAACAACCCAGATGCCCAATACTAGGACTAAATGATCCACTGTAGATTGAAACATAAGAATACCATTCATAAAGATGTCTAGAGTAAGTTGTTCAAATGAAAACAAAGTTAACAGAACTAAATGTACAGTGCCTATATGTAATGTTCACAGAAATAATCAGTACCATGAGATGATTATTGGGGATGTTTGCTTCCTTCCTTATTCATTCCTGTGACTGGCTTAATACTGAGTAAGTAGGTATTACTCGTGCTCAAGGGGAGAGAGGGATTTTTTTCCGTGGCGGGGGAAAGGCGGTATCATAGATACCTTTGGACTAAAAGTACAACAGGAACACAGTTGGCCGGGGGAGCAGCACTAACAGTATAAGTATGGGTCAAGGATGGCTTCCCTTCCTCCACCTGAAGGGGAGGAAGGAGAAATTTTGCAGGGGGGTGGGGTGGGAGGAAGAAATCTCCAAGGAGCTGACACAGTATATGAAAACAGCTAAATACCAGATTTTTTAAGGAACTGAAAAGTCCACAGAGTTGAAATTCAGAGTTTAGTGAGGAGAGTGGTGAGAAATAGGTGAGAATAGAGAGTTACAGGCAGTCAGATTGCAAGGATTTTTTAAAAATGTTAAGGAGTTTTCATTTCATCCTGTGGGAAATGGGAAGCCACTGAAGAATTTTAAAGAGGTGAGTGACTTGGCCAGATTTGCATTTTAAAAATATCCCTCCAGCTGCAACTGAGCAGATGGGGGAGAGAGAACCAGAGGCCGGGAGCCCGACAAGGAGCATCTGAGCAATTGGGGGGGGGGGCGCTGTGGCCATCTGAGCTAGGGCGCCAGCCCCTGGGATGGCGGGAGCGGACAGACTGTGGAGCTGCTTAGGGAGCACGCTCTGTAAGAAGACTTGGAGGTCGACTGGAAGAAAGGAGTGAGGAAGAGAGAAGCAAGAACAACTCCCAGGCGTCTTTTGGTTCATGGGACGTTCTCTTCACGGAGGAAGAAACAAGGTGAGAGACTGTGGGCAAAGAGCTGGCTCAGGTGGCAAGACAGGGCTTAATAGTCGACCACCTGTGAGGCAGTGTTTAGCTCCTCCATTAGCAGAGGTGATGGAGTTGGCCTTGCTCAAATGGGACTTATCCCATTTTGTCTCTCATGCCCTCTACCTCTGTGCTAGTGGCAATCTTCTGTGGTGACTCGAAAGTGTTTTAACCGCTTACTCTCTTCTTTACGCTCCCCGCTGTTGTGGGGACGGGGATTCGAGGAAGGCAGCATAAAGAGAACTTGGTCACATCGTAACCCAGCAAGTTATGCTGTGGGAGACACCAGTACCAGCAAGAGAAATGTGACTTGTGTCATGGGCGCTTTAAGAGGAAGAAATAGGAGGACCCTGAGCCTTAAGGACGTGACTGGTTAGGGCCAGGACCCTAGCGGGAGGGAGACAGTGGAGGGACTGAAGATTCCTGATGCCCTTGGGAGGTTAGGAGACGAGATACAAAAGACTCAAAACTATTTCAACCATCCTCACAACTTATGTGTCCGTGAGCAGCTGACTGGAACACCTGGTCAGTGTCAGAGGCATAGCTACGAGGCCATGTGTGTTCTTCCATCTGAAGTGAGTTTTGAGGGGAGGAACCCTAGTGCCAGTGTTTCACATTGGTCTTCCTACATCTTCTAAAGTGCCAAACTTTTCTCATGACCTTGTCCTTTCCGGTGGCCTCTCTGCTGTCTGGAATGTTGTGCTTGAATGGCTCCAGCTTATCCTTCGGACTCCCCCAAAAAGTCACCCCCTCAGTGAAGTCTTTGTAGAATTCCCCACCTCACCCCTCCCCATCTAGTAATGTGCCTTTGCATCCGGAACTCTCACAGCACTCTGTTTTTTTACTTCATCGGACTTACCACAGATCATTACTACGTATTTATTTCTGGGATCATTTCTTTAATATTCATCTGTTACAGGAATGCAGGGCAGGGACAATCTGGTTTTCTCATCACAGGCCTTAGCACCTGGTCTAGCACCTGGCAACAAAATGGCTCCCCTTGGAGGTCAGAAATCATTGACCAGGTGTGTTTTCTCGTGGGTAGCCTTTGATACCAACAGCTGGTGTCCACAATAATCGTTAAACCTCAGATTAGCCCTGATGGGAACGTCCCAAAGAGCGCTTGTTTAACTTGCAGTAATCATTCTGCCCACCAGGGGTCTCTTTCTCCCCACCACTGGGGCCAAAAGAACTTGAACTCTCTATCTTGAGGTTTTCCCAGCCTTGTGCACGTTGTGTGCTTGTAGTGTACCACCACCTCTGCATCGCCAGGGAGCTGGTCAGAAATGCAGAGTCCCAGCCCCTCCCCCCCGCAACAGGAGGGATCGATCAGAATCCGCGTTTTAGCAAATCCCCAGGTGGTCTGTGTACACAGTAAATACTGAGAGGTACTATTTTATAGGACATTTCTAATCCCAAAAACTTGGAAGCCAAAAGGTCCATCCAAATGGCCTTTTTCACATGGCTCTTTCCCACCATACTTAACAGAAGCACTTAGAGGTTTAGGATTTGCTTTTATTATGAATATAAAATAGACATACAACATAATATACATTTACACAATTTACACTTTGCAGTCACTTTCATCTTTTTTGGGCAAATTTACTTCTGCATGGCCCAGCGGCCCGCACCTGCCACGACACGCCACTTACACTCATGACATTCTCTTCACCTTGGTACAACATGTGACTTGGTAAGAAATACCAGGCCCAGGCGTCAGACGGCTTGGCTTTACTGTCCTTCTCAGAGAATCCTTTCATTCTACAGTTTCCTCTCCTGTCGCTATGTGCCTCCCACTGCCCCAAACTTCAGCATTAAAAACTCAGGAGAAAAGAGGGCTGTGATAATCACCCTTGTCCTTTAAAAACACCTTGAAATATCTTCCACCAACGAGGTGCACGAGTAGGCACCAACAGCACTGCTTGTGAACATGGTTTAAGAACAATCTAGAGGAGGGCTCGGAAGTGTTATATACAAATTAAGCTTTGCTCATCAAATGGATCATCATGAAGGATCCGAATACCAGGGGCATCCAAGGAAATAAATAAATAAATAAACAGGAATAAATAAAAATAAATAGAGTGAGTTTCTCTAAGGGAAACGCCCGTACCTACATCCCTGTGCTTTCTCAGAACTTCATTAGGTGCAGCCTTACAACCGGGGGGTAGGAGCTGGCTGTTAGGACTCGTTCCTCTACTTTGGAGCCGTGCCTGCAAAATGCCGGTGGAGAACAACGGGTGCGAGTGGCATGGCTTCCCTCAGAAGGAGGCTATGCGAGAGGTTTTGTAGGAGTTCTCCTTGAGGCTGTCAAATATTGCTTTGGTTCCATTCTGCCAGTGCAGCACCAGATCCATGGGGGTCTTCCCAGCCTAATCAAAATACGGGAGGAAATGTGACTTCCACCTGGGAGGCATCTATAAATCCCACACATCCTGTGTGTGTGTGTGTGTGTGTGTGTGTGTGTGTGTATAATGAGGTAGTGGGTAGGTGTATGTTATTGAACTGTTTTATGCTTTCCACTATAAGTGATTCGCAGTTTATATTCAAATCAGCCCTTCACTGTTTCTCACAGGAATGCTTTTGGCATTTCAGATTAGCAATATTTTTGCCCCCCGCCCCCCGCCGTGCTCTGTGGGACTGTCCCAGGTATTGGTAAAAAAAAAAAAAAAAAAAAAAAAAATCCCTAGTCCCTAGACAGTAAATGGCAAGAGCATGCCAAGTCATTTTGAAATTCAAAAAACGCCTCAATACATCTCAGGTATCCTGCAGAAGGGGCGTGGGGAGATAGTGGTCAAGAAGCAGTTCCTATCAATTTGGAAAATGATTCCTGATTGATAAAACCTGTTGGTAAACGAGCTGTGTGGACGCCTTGGCTGAAGTCCTCAGGTGCTGTGCAGAACTATTACTGCTCTGAGGGGTGGGGTTTTCACACTGGGATCTCCTGGAAAGTTTCCTTTTTCTTGGAGGAGACATCAACGATGTGTAAATAATTTTTGAGACCAAAATGCTTTTCCCCTTATGCATAGGTCTCAAGACATTTACAATTTTAATACCATGTCACCTCTCAATTCTTGTCTTTAAATATGAGAGATCTTAAATTTTTCCACCCCTAATCATTTGGAAGTCTCTTTAACTCAGAGACTGAGAACTGGCAGCTTTGAGATGCAAATCAGTCTAGAGACCTGTTTTGTTTGGGCCCAAACACAGCTTAGATTTTTTTAAAAGTTGGAATTAATTGGCAACAGTTGGAAATTAGATTTCCCAACTGAATTTGTGAACTCTGAAAAAATCAGAAGAGTTGGCCAGCATGATACCTGTGGCTTCACAGAGCAACAATGGACTGGGTTGGGGAAGAGCCACCACCCTTAAAAGTTATGTGTACAGACTCCCGTGGTGACCGTTTACATAATTTAGGTGATCTGCCTGGCCCCTGTGCTTATTTGAATTAGTGGCCCTGTAACCTTCATTTTAGAAGTTCCCACCTCTGTAGCATATTCCTCAAGAAACGCTCATCAGTACACATGATGACAGACCTTTGGACAACAGTAGAATAATGTACTGTGTATTGTTTCCAGTTCCCTTCAAGATGGTGTCCAATGGTTTAATGGTCTTTTGGGGAATATCCAGCCATCAGATCCATGACATTAATAGTTCCAGGACCCTTATGCTGGGGTCTAACTGATAATTCAAAGACATGAGCCCTCTTGGTATATTTTGGGCTATTCTTCCATGAATTCCTTCAACTTCTCTCTATTAGAATTTATCTCCTGATTTTCTGGCTACTTACATAGGCTCCCCAAATCTGTATGCTATTTCTCTCTGCTGGTAATGTCTCACTGCCTGAAAACAATTGTCATATTTTCTGCAGTTTTGGAGATTTCATTAAATCTACTCTTTTTCTGCTAATTTAAATTGTTAGACAAGACCAATCCCAATATGCAGGATGTGGGGACCTACTATTAACACTTTCCCATCCAGGCAGCCTCTATTTATTGCTTCTATCCTTTGTTCCTATCACCAAGACAGTTTTGTGGGGGTTTTTATGATAAAATATTCCTCTCAGTTTCATAGTAACACAATAAGGGGAAGAAATTATTCACAACAGAAGAGGACTGGGGTTTTCTTTTCCTTCTTTGTAAAGTGATTTTCTACCAAATCTTTCAAATTATTTCTTTGGGAATTTATATCCATTCCTTCCAGCAATATTTTTAAAGCTTATATTAGATGATGTTTGGGAATTGGGACCATGAGGAAAAGTTGGCTCTCTTCCCTGGCTTGCAGATGAAGCTAAATTAACACATACTTGTAGAAGGGACAAGCATTTTCAGGGCCTAAATATAGGAAATTATTTTGAGGGATATGCAGATAAACCAAAATGGAGAATGGATAGAAATTATCTCAAAAATATAGGCAAAAGCATGGCTAGCCCTGGAAGAAAGTGGTAGCATGTCCTGCTGTTGTAAGGAGGGGAGGACTACTCAGAATTCCTCGGATTCGATATTGATTAATTTCAGTTCATTGGCTCTTGGCCCCACTGACCTCTGTGGAATGTTATCACTGCAGGAAGGATGCCTGTCTTTATTCCTGAAAACCCCAGGCCTTGCTCAGCCAGGGGTGGCCAGGGAAGATTGTGCTTGGGTTTGTGAAGGTGAGCAATTTTGACCATCTCGTATTTTCGAGACCAAATCTTAAAAGAATCACCAGACACTATGCTGGCACTGAAGCCATCGCAGTCATGATGGCTCCACCCATCTCTGACCAGGTGATAGGAGTCCTTGCCAAGGACTAGCATCACAAGACCACCCACAACCTTGAAATCCTACCACTATGGGACCATTGTGAAGTACAGGAGATATGCTTTTGTGAATCAGAAAGCCCACAAGCAGGGGCTGTTTGTTTTGGTTACTTACGCAATTCTTGATGTTGAGGTCAGCCCCATACATAATCAGGAGTCTGATCATCTTGTAACGGTTCAGCCTCACGGCGTCATGCAGAGGGGTATCTCCTTCCTAGAGAAGCCAAGACCACAGGCTAAAGTGGGGCCTGAGGCCTGGAAGTGCGTCCCACAAGAGCCCGGGCTTGGGAGTGATTCCAGATGAATGAGGGCTGGAGCTGCGGGAGGTGGAACTTTGCCCAGGTACTCACTCGGTCTTTGGCGTTGAGGTCGGCCTCACAAGCGATGAGGTGCTCTGCGCACTCGTAGTGGCCGGTCCTCACGGCCACGTGCAGCGCTGTGCTGAGCAACTGGGAAATTTAAGAATGCAACTGATTTGTGGGGCTCGGGGACAGAGACTGTCCCAGACCCCAAGGCATGTGCGAGGGGGACATGTGGCCACTATGGTGCCCCACACAGCATGAGCTCAAATGGGAGAGGAGGGTGGAGGGGAGGAGGAGGCGGAGGAAAAGAGGAGAGGAAGCAGGGGAGGAGGGAAGAAGGGGAGAAGAGAGAAAGGGAGAAATACCTTATCCCGAGCACTGATTTTTGCTCCTTTATTCAATAGCAATTTTAAGACATCCAGGTTTCCTCCACGGCTTGCCCAGTGAAGGGCTGTGGATTCAAGCTATACCAGAAGGTAAAAGGACATGATTTAACGTGAAGAACTGGCCAAGAGGAGTTAGTACTTGGTTTCTGAGGCCCGGGAACACGATTTGCTAGGACATCCATGGCAGCAGTGGGCTGTCGCCCTCCGGACTACAACTGCAATGACTGAGAACTACAATTTATTGAGAACTACAATTTATTGAGAATTTCAGCATGCCGACAAGGTGCTACATACTTTCGATCGATTGGTCCTCCTAGCAACATTATGTGGTAGGGGAGACTACACTCGTTTTGCAGATGAGAAAAACAGGTCTCCTATTTTGGAGAGTTTCTTGCCCAAGGAAGCACAGCTAGTAAGTATCAGACTAGATATTCAAACCCACATCTGCCTGGAACTTTAAGCCACTTTTGCCAAATATACTCAGAAGTTCTAGACAAATGCTTTCTAAAATTCTGGCAGAATAAAAGTTGTCCCTTCCAAGAGATTTTAATCTGGATCTGCCCCTCTTCCTGTGTCCCTGTTGTTTTTTGCCCATCTCTTGCTGGTTCTCTGCCATCATTTGTGCTGGCACAGCCTCTGTCCCTCAAGTGTCCACACTCGTGGTCACTGCACATTTCCCTGGCTCTTAGGAGATCCCCTCTTCCACACTCTGACATACTCCTGGCCTTCCAAATCATACACTCATGAATTGTTAGTGTCTTTTTCATGCAAACTTTGTTTTGTTTTTTTTATTGCTTTCCTGTGTGTTTGTCTTCAGGGTTCAATTTTGTTCAAATTCTTTGGACTTTTTTAATATCCCTCTTCTGCTTTGCTATAAAGTCAAATTGAGCCGCATTTAAATAAATAAAGCATTTTCCCAGTTCAATTTTCAGTCCATAAAATATGCTGTATGCTGGTCTTTATAGAACTCACAGTAGTTGAATTATTGAGGCCTGAATAGCAGCTACTTTCCATAGATGCAGTTCATTCCACATGCAGTTTAGCCCCTGATCTCACTGATGGCATCTATCATATAAGGTGTACAGCTAGAGAATTCTGACACATCGCTAGCAGCCAAGGGGCCACGAGCAGACTGCCGTGTGTAATGGAAGGACAGGGATGCTAAGAGGTAAGTGCTGAGTGTATTATTTCTCAGTAATGCTACTGACTTGATACTGACCCAACTCTCTGATGAGGATATTGAATTGCAGCCTTCACTTCCTTCTTTTCCCTGAAACACTCCTCTCCTCTTCAGTATGTATGGAAAATACTTTCCACATGACCTAGCCCCATCTCCTAACTTCCCTTTGTATGGAGAAATGAGCTTTGGCCTAGTTCTCTCAGATCAATTTTCAATCCAATCAGCCCCATTTTTCATTGTAGGTTTTCTCAAGCTTCATATAGTCTACTTATTTTGGCTCATTTCCAAACAAAGAAATATATTTACCATATCACGGAATTCGATCTGGGCTCCAGCTTCCATTAACTTCTCCGCAATTGCCAAATGTCCTTCTAAGCATGCTCTGTGAAGAGCTGTCCGTTTATACTGTCAGAAGAGAGATTTAAAAAGAGAGAGAGAGTGATGCACATAAAAATGATGAGAAATCCTTTCTAAGAAGTATGAAGCTGAGAACTCCGATCACCTCAGTGATAGAAACTCGAGTGCTTCTTTTTGAATTAGAAGTGTCAAATTTACTAAAATTGCAGAACTAGAACGGTGATCCTACAACTGAGGTTTGAGTTTCCTGCAGGTACATTTCTAAGTGCTCAGAGGTCTACACGGACGGATGTGAACTTCACGTTCACAACTACCTCAATGCTGACATTTCCCTTTCTTGAATTTTGTGCCTTCGTTTTTTGTGTAGAATTTGCCATGCAGATCAGACAGTTTTATCCCATCTGGGACTGTTGCTAGGTTGAATATCAAAAAGTATTCAATTCTCTTTTTAAGAGAATGGGGGACTCATTTTTAGTTCACCTTCAGAAATGATTCTCTATTCAGTTCTGGGGGGAAAGGATACAAAAAAGGATTAGCGTTTCTGGTAAGAGGCTTCATATGAATGAATTAATAGACTATTTGGCCTAAAACAACTGTTGGCATTATTCACTCCAGTGCCCTCTATTTACAAACAAGGAAACAGAGGTCTAGAAAATGCAAATTAGCTGCTAAAATCAAATAGCCAAGTAGTGATAGAACCAGCACTTGAACTCCAGTCCAGAGTCCCTATGTAGCGCTGATGTGTTTGGGTCCAATCAAGGAAGGTGCTATTGGGGCACCTGGGTGGCTTAGTTGGTTAAGTGTCTGCCTTCGGTTCAGGCCATGATCCCAGGGTCCTGGGACTGAGCCCCACGTTGAACTCCCTGCTCAGCCCCTCCCCCTGCTTGTGCTCACTCTCGCTCACTCTGTCTCAAATAAAAAAAAATTTTTTTAAAAAGGGTGATGTTATTATGTATCTCTCCCAAAGGGACTTGTTGGTCCTGCCTTATTAAAAGTCTATCCTAAGAATATAAAAAGTTGAAGACAAATGAAAAACCAGCCAGAAGAATACGAGAGTGCAAAAAATGATGCAGTCCACAGCATGAATCCAGCCTCTTTTTTTCTGGACCGCTGCGCTATCCCAATATGCTAGTGGCATATGCGACAACAGCTGGAGAGACTGTTTCAGGTGGATTGCTTTTTGGCACCATGTTAGCAAGGCTGAAGTTAAGCATAAGAAACACAAAATTAATGGAGCTGGATTTTGCAGGGCTTTGTAGAAGCCTTACCTCATCACAGACATCTGGATTGTTCTTGTCTGACAAGAATTTTTCTACTACTGGCAGTTTATTCTCCAGGGCAGCCTTCAGGAACTGAGGCACATCCACAGGTTCCGTCTAAAGCCAAAAGAGCAGCGCAAGAGTTACCGTGAGCTTCCCGACATCCGATCCAACCCTCGCGGGTATTTATTCCCCGGCAGCGTAATGCCGGACGTGTAATACCGCACAAGCAAACAGTCCTTACAATGATTTCAGGCTCAGGTTCCTTTACAGCTGGAACTTTAGTCTTCCTGTACTTTTTCCTTTTCTTCAGTTGAATGATGACTTCAAGGTCTTCTAAATTTTCAAGCTTTGATCTTTGTTCTAGCTTTTTCTTCTTGAGCTAAAAAAGAAATCCTCATTTCAAAATATGGTGACAGGCATTCTGGTTGTGTCTAAACAAAATCTGCAAGGTCTGAGATAAGTATGTGAACAGTTGGAGCCAAAAAAAAAAAAAACTTTGATTTTGACTTAGTGACTTCTTATTCAAGTATTTGGGGGTCTAATTTTTGGGCTAATTGCCTTCATCTTCACTTCTCTTGCTTGTAGCATCAGCTTTTTGACTCATTGGAGTTAGGATGTAGTCTATAAGTGACTATCATGTAATCATTGCCATAAACAAACCCTGGATTTCTGCTGAATTTTTTATTTAACTCAAAAGAATCCAACAATAAGCATTAAGCTCTGAAATATCAATGCCAATCTCTTTCGGGCAGCCTACAAAGCAGGACCCATGAAGCAGACTTTCCTGGGACTACTGCTAACTAATGCATGTTTTATCTGTGATTAGTAAGGAATGAAAATTCACACAGCTCCAGGGAATTTGTCAACTCAGATAGTGAACACAGCCAAAGCCACGTTATTGAGAAAAAGAGGTCTCTCTTGCTTTGGATTAACTAGACCGTGTATGACATCAGAAATTCACTGGTCATGTGTCTCTTTCCAAGTCTTTAAATCAGAACACAGTCATAGAACATTCAGTCATTGATTCAGAATCCAGAGGTCATGGTCTTGCTAAAGAATTAGTTCCTTCAACCTGTCCTATAGAAGTTGCCTCTTTATGGGTTTGAATTTGGCAAAGAGACACCTTTGGAATGGTTGCATTTGTTTTTCTCTTTTCTCCTCCCTGCCTGGCACTTCATTCTCCTACCCCATCTCCGACTTCCCACTAAGTGGGTTCCATGGAAGGTCCTTACCTCTGCCTCTCGCTCTTTCTCAATTTTCCACTGTTGCTCCCCCAGACTCAGGGAGTGGGCTGGAAGTGTCTTCAGGTCCTCTTGCTTCTCTAAAGTAACAGCGGCTTCATACTGCCCATCTCTGAAATCCTCAGGTAGGAACTCCCCAGTCTCCCCACTGCCATTCTTCTTCCCTGTAACCTAGGAGGAAAAAAAATTGTAGGGTTAGACGTAGCAGAGCCTGTCCTGGGGTCGTTCTCCACAGAGGATGCTGCAGGAGGGCCCTGGTCCTCCCTGCCTGATGACAGCCACCTCCGTGCACTGTACTCTCAGATCTCAGGCTGGGGCATGCTGCTGCAGTGTTCCAAGTATTCCAGGATTACCATCAGACAGTGGTCCTCCACTCTTGGTAAAGCAAGGCTTAGGTTAGGTTGGTATGTTTAAATGCACTTTTAACCCACCTAACCACATTTCGCCTAGGAAAACTGCCACCTCTCCATGATTATTTAAAATTCTTCCATTTCAGGGAATTTGATAACTCCTGGCCTTGAGTTGTAAAAGTTTCCAGACGTCTATTCTTGCCATAGAACTTCTTCCCTAAGGCATCCTCGTAACCACATGTGAATCCACACTTTAGTAAGAAAACCAAAGGAGAAGATAATAAATAGGAAATAGAGAAAATTCATTACAGCCAGCTTCATTTTTCCAATTTCACTTATTTCATCACTCAGGCCAACTGGGTTCCACATACAACAACAGAGTACCTGCACATTATGCCCAAAGACAAGGACATTTCGGGGTTCAAATAAAAATCAAGACTAAACCGGTTTTCACGGTGAAACAACAAGGCGTCCTACATACCAACTCCTCCACCTTCATCACCATCATGTTGGCCTGAGGTTGGTTCGTCTGTGTGTTTTCTCCCGTGGAATGAGTGCCTCGAGTCAGCCCTGCGGAGCCCCTCCACACAGGTTGGCTTATATAGCTAGGGCCCGGTGAGGTAATCTCCCAACCTGGGAACCCAAGTAACACCCCTGCCCCCACCCGCGGCCAACTCAGAGGCAGGTGAATTTTCATTCCAGACTCAGTGTCTGGGAAGCAGAGGAGGGAGGGGCTGACAAGTAACCCCCCCAAATATGTGAATCAGGAAGAAATGTGAGAGGGCCATTCCTTTGGCGGTGACTGCACCGCTCAGCAATGCAAGTCATCCTATTTATCGAGAAGCCAGGGGACAGCTGTCTGCTGATATTGCACCACAGCGCTGCTCCTTTTCCTTCTTTGTCAGCTTTCACATGACTAACCCTATCAAGAAAATGGAAATGCCCTGCATAGCATCCTGCCAATAATATCTTGCTGATAACCAGACTTATCATCACTTCACTTGGGGGAAGTGTTGCTTCAGGACATCCTATTCCCATCGGTAAACAGTCTGAGAGGAAAGGATCCGGGTCCTAATGGCCCTTGTCTATATCTGTTTGGAATTCTCTGGAGTGATGTCTAGGGCTAAAAAGGCCCCATGACATGCCACCTTACCATCATTATAAGAAATTGAAAGCATTCAGTAATGCACTTTTATTTTATGGTGTCACTGGCCATAATTAGCGCATGACATGCCTACTGTCATCTAAAAGGGCATACTTACTAGGGCCTTTTTTGATGCAAATGGCCCCCAGCAAGATTAGAGGAGATCAGTTATTAGCAACGGCATGTTGTCGATTGGGTCATAGAGCCAAGGTTCTCAGATGCTATCGGTAAAACACTGAGCTGTGGGAGCTTGTCGAAAATGCAGATCCCCTGGCCCCACTCCAGGGCATTCTGAATCCATTTATGGTAGGTCCTAGGAATCTGTATTTTTCAAAGCACCCACATAATTCTGAGGCATCGAGGTTTGGGACACATTGCTAGAGGGGCAGAGAGCTTTTTGCTCTGGGGAGGGGTGAAGAATACCCCTGTTTCTGGTTTCTCATTCTAAAGTGTTAAATTATGTAAAAATATTTAGGTCTTTTTACAGTTCAGGAAGGCACTGGGGTTGTACCTTCAAAGCCATTTAAAACCTTAGTCTTTTCAGTAAGAGAAACAAGGGGAGAATGAGAGAAAGGGAGTATTTATGGAGGGGATTGTTAGGGTGTTATGTTGAATTTCTGTATCTGTAACCCCTCAGACTCACCTGCCCCACCAACATAGCTGCCATCCTCTTCTGCCCTTGAACTGATCAGCCCATGGACATCTTCTAGAACCATCAGAATGAGACATTGATGGCCAAAGAGAAAACATCGGTAGGAAGAACCCTCCTAGTAAGTCCTGTGTGTGTCCTGGTCTCCTACTGTTCTTTCCTAAAAGGGGTTTTACTTAAAGGAAATCTGGTGTTTTCTTTGAGGTGGACACATTTTAGCTTTTCCTAAAATTTCTCAGGGCTTTTTGTTCCAGGCTGGACCCAAACTGAGGATAGCGTTAGGAGATATGTTTGGGGAGGGGTCATGGGTTAAAGGTCTTGAATATGGAATCCCACAGCCGTCAGTGCCCTCAAAGTTCAAGCAAGACCAATGCTTTCATTTTACGGAGGGTGGTGAGGCACAGAAACATTAAGTCACTTGCTGCAGATACACAGCTGGTTGGTGGATACTAGGTGAAAAGAGTTTTGATTCCATCCAACAGAAGCAGAGGGTCACTGGGCACAGAGCACATTTTGAAGGGCAGTTCACAGATAGACCCACTCGGGCCCTAACCAAAATTGATATGTGTTCAGATCACCTCAAAAAAATGCAAGCAGAAGTGGGTAGAATGGTGCATCAAGCCCTAGTCTTCCTCTAGTCCCTGAGTTTTCCCCTCAAACCTGGCTGATTCTGTATGGGAGGCTCCAGGAAGTCTTTTTTTCTTTTCTTTTTTGTTTTTATGGAGAGAGAGAGAGACAGAACAAGTAGGGAGAGGGGGCAGAGGGAAGGGGGGAGAGAGAATCTCAAGATCTCAAGCAGACTCTACACCCAGTTCCGAGCCCCATGCGGGGCTCAATCTCATGACCCCAAAATCAAGACCTGAGCAGAAATCAAGAGTTAGATGCCCAACTGACTGAGCCACCCCGATGCCCCTCCAGGAAGTCTTGAAGGGAACTTTGCAGAGGATGACAGTTGAGGACAGTTCATGGAATAGGCTGAACTGAGAGAAAGGAGCAAGCTGGGCAGGTCGTCCATTATTGTTGGGTCAGCACAATCCCTGCTGGGCCTCTCCGCTCCACTGTCCCCATGTTGGGCCGATTGGCATGATAACACAGGACAGGACTTGCTCTTCAAAAAGCAATTCTAGATACATTTAGCTCCCTAACAACACATAAGACAAAACTGTATTTTCAAATCATTCTTATCAAAATTGAGAACAGAACATCTCAACTAGAGGCAAGTTCTCTGACTCCTGTTTAAAAAAAAAAAAAACAAAAACAAAAAAAACTTCCTTCCTGTAAATGTTCACCTCGTGGGAGAAGTTCTGAAATGTGTATATTTGGCTGGATCTTACCATCAAACCAGGCGCAACCCTTCCTTCCCAACATGAATTAAGAGAAAAAAGCTCCCAGTTGGTTCCACCATTATTTAGCAACCCAGCGTCAGCCATCCGTGGACAGAACGAGCAGGGAAATGGTTCCTGGGCTTTGTCGGAGTTACCCCAGGAGTCTTTCACCCAGTTTCCACAGGATTTATGCATTTCAGTGGGACCAGAATTAGAACCCTGTTTACAGCTGGAGAGGGTGAGAGGCAGAGGAGCAGAGCCCATGACACTTAACTCCTGTCACCCCGAGTTCCAAAGACATACCCAGACAGCACCCCAGTAATTGCGCCGCGGCTCCGCTCCAAGGGCAATCTCGTCTTTCCACATTTTGGGACATTGTACTTCTATTGTTCCTCATTGTACTTCTACTAAACTATTTCTTTCTTATTATATTTTAACTCTATAAGTTATCTACACGTGTCATCATTAAAAATTAAAACGACACAGAATGTTGCTTATTTGCAATCTTACCAAGTGTTGATTTGATATTTGATTTATTTCACCTGGTAACGTGCGTTAGCACTCGTGTTCTACCGGCACAAACAAATCTATTTCATTATTTTAATCAACCGCGTGGATTTCCATGTGTGTGGACAGACCATTGCTTATTTAGCCACTCTCCCATCTATCGATATTTAGGCTGTTTTTCAAAACAGTCACTTTTATTTGCTACAATCAAAGACATTTTATAGCACATAAAATTTTATTGTTATTAACACCCTTGTCCTTAGAACACCCACCTCCATACTAAAAGGAATGACTCTGAGGACTGTAGCCAGATTCTGACTCAGAAGACACCTTGTTCCACTGTTGCACTTCTAATTGCTCATTTTGCCATCCCTCTTAATAGCCTTCCCAGAGCCAGCTGCTACTCACCTCCCTTGGCTCCTAGAAGCGGCTGACTTTGCCTGACTAGGAATCCAAGAATCCTTACGGCCAAGCCATGGCTCAGTTACACACTTGAAAATACCAAAGGCAGGTCATAAAATGAAGCAAACAAGGTTCAAGGTTGTTTCCCCACCCCCACCAACCAGGAATGGAATCACCTGTATTTGAAAAGCTGAACACACTGGGGACCTATTTGAGCGGGATGGTGGTATCTGCCTTTATCTCCTCTCAAAGGACAAAGGTAGGACAAAAGTCCTCTTCTACCCAGGGCTCTGGATACAAAGTGCATGCGCACTGCTCGTAAGCAACAGGGCACAAGCTTCCTCTTTGCAGGTATCGGTGGCCCCCGGAGGGAGAGGTAGGTGAGGGCTGTGGGTCTCACCTCCACACCTTACACCAGGTCCCTTGTTATAGTAAATTACATGTCTCAACCCAAATTCTGCCACACATATGAACCCATGTCAGCCAACAGGCACACGCGGCCACATGGACTGTTCTATAAACTCAATGAAACCGGGACTCCAAAGGGCATAACAAAATGTCTGAGACACAGTAGGGCTAAATATGTAGCTAACACTTGGCTGTATCATCATGTGCTTTCTTGGCCGCACCACATACCTTGAATCCTCCTTTCAATGACAAATAATTTGTAATATTGCTAATGCTAACTGACAAAGAATTATTTAGTACTAATAAGAGATAAGGATGATTAAAGGGCTTGTGGTTGCCTCTTCTGGAACATGCATGGCTGATTGGCTTCTCATAAATCCTGACTAACCACAACAAGTGTACTGGACCAGGGAGGGCACCTCGGGTGCGAATTAACATTCCCCAGGGCAGTGGTTCTCAAGGCTGGGCACATCTTAGAATTGGCTATGAGGCTTCTAGGAGATGCTAATATTCCAGCCTCACCCTAGGTAAATGAAATCTGAATCCTTGCTCTAAGTTCCAGGTATTGGCATTTGAAAAAATTCTCCAGCTGATATCTGGTGCTCCATTCCCTTAAAGTAAATGCCTGCATAGGCACTATTTCATGTTTTCTGTCTCCTCTTATTCAGAAGGCTATATTCTCCAATTCTAATTTCCACCCAACACTGAGACTACCAGCACAGGATATAGGTTTAAGTATGTATGTAAATAAATGTACATGTATTCTTGAAATATAGGAGGCAGTCAAGCTATCCTTATCCCAGTTTCTGAATTTTGGCTGTTAAAGATTTTGCCTCTACTAATATTATGGAATACACACACACACACACACACACACGTGCACGCGTGCACTTTTTTTATTTCAATATTTAATTGGCCCTATTATGTGTCAGGCATTTTTATAGTGCTGAGATATACCAAAGCTCACAGCAGACAAATTCTCCTGCCCTCATGGAGTTTTTACAGTTTCACCGAAGTATAAAAGGAAACTGCAGACAGTAGAACAGCTGCTTCTGCCACAAAGCCAAGGAGGGTCCGGAGGCGTGTAAGTACAAAGGGCATGGGATGAGGAAACAGGGAGCCTGGCTTTTAATCCTGGCCCTGCCCTGTGTCTCATTGAGCAAGTCCTCTGACCTTTTAGGATCTCAAATCCTTCAGTTACCAAAGGAAAGTTTTGAACGAAATGATCTCTGAGGCCCTAAAATTGTATTGAGGTCTTCAAACCACTGAATCAAAAGGCAGAAATAAACATTCCTGATGACAGCCTTGTGTGCAGGGGGCAGAGCTGATTCTCCAGAGCCCTTGCAGGAGCAAATGGTCCCTAAAGCCTCTGCTGGCCCAGATGTTTTCAAGACACACCCCAATTTGATAAACATGAAAATCTCACACCTTCTGTTAACATGAATAGAAATGTCAGGATGAACTTGGGCCAAAACCAAATCAAAGCAATAGTCATTTTAAATATGCTTTTCCAAACTCCCCCAGACCCTAGAGATCCTGATAAAGCTTCTACCTTCCTCCTTCCCGTCTGAGAATCTCTGCCCAAGTTCTTGCCTTCGCTGGGATCCATGTAGAAAAAGGACTGATAAATGGACAGGAAGGGCTATTGGAGACTTTATAATAAAAGTCTTATTTCTCTAAGCAGTGGGTTCTTTTTGAGGCCTCTGCATTAACTTCCATAGTCTTAGTAAGGCAGAGCCTTTAACAATCAATATCCTGAGCCGGTGATAAGGATGAGGGGACTGTCTCTTACTACGGGAAGGGAAGAGTGGGGGTGGGGGAGAATCAGCTAATGTGAATGTATAACGATTCCCCTCACTGCCCCTAAAGTTTCTGAAAAGCTAAACTTACTTCATAAGATGAAATTTCACTGAATGGACAGCAGGATGGTGGAGAGTTTGCATTGAAGCAGTTTTGAAAAAAAAAAATCCGATTGTCATAGTAACGCTCTGAAAAGATTTTGATGCAACTTTGGAATTACTTCACATCCAATTACATAGGACATCTACTTGGGGTGAGAGATAAGTGCTTCTATGACTGCAAACACAGAAGGAAAATCCATTTAACCTTTTTAACCAATTTATTAAAGCAGGGAAGAATTATTTTTTAAATGCAATTTCTGACTGCAGGTAAGGAGTATGGGGAAAAAATGTCTTGGTATGGTTTGGAGTTTCCTAATAAAAAAGAAAGTGCTGCAAGACATCATAGGTATGGGTTCTTTGGGAAGCAGAGAAATTTAGTAAAACTCAGTAAAAGCACTGAGCCATCACTGAGTCCATTGTCTGGCCATTAAGAAGGGCCAGGCTGAGGCAGGCAGGACCGTTCTTACTTTAAGGACTAAAACCTCCCTTTGTAAACATCCCGATACTTAAAATCTCACTGCAACATCATTTCTTATGGCTCACCTAAATCTTGGTAGATTAGTCTGTTTACCTCATTCTAGCTTCAGAAAAGACCATCACCAACAAAAACATGCATTTAGCACATTTTACAATAAGTCTTACTAGAGCAAGGGGGACAGAGCGAAAAGATGACGTCCCTGCCACTGAAATCTTTTGGAACTACCCCTCTTCCACTGGTTCAAAACCCTTCTTTTAACTAGGTATTTTCAAGCTCTTTTGAATACTGAATTTTGGAGTGTAGAAAAGCCTTCAAAATTGTCTAGCCCAGGCTCCTAATTAAACACCTTGGAGCAAGTGACACCTGCAGAGGTCAAGTGGCTCGTCCCAAATTGCATAGAGGGCCAGGGCACAGACCCAGGCCTCCCTACTTCTAGGCACATGCTCCATCCCCGGATTAGAAGTATTTTTCTTCACAAAGTTTTGCCGGCTGATAGCTGGTGCTCCATTCCCTTCAAAGTAAATGCCCGCGTGGGCACTATTTCATGTTTTCTGTCTCCTCTTATACAGACGGTCATAGCTCTGTCACTTTAAAAAGTATATATAGGCTCTCATTCCTGGGAGAAATTGCTGATTCCAGGTTTGAGACAAGGAAGGTGCAAGATGAGCTTAGAATATTCTGGGCCAGAAAGCAAGCAGGTGCTTGTGACTAATGTAGGATTTGCCAAAGGCGCAGCTGTAAGGGGCTCCTGCTATCCGAATTTGGGATATGTTGAGTGTCAAATCAGATAATGATGGGAACTTATGAGTGAAACAATCTATTGGGTCCATAGTGTTATTCAATAAATAAATAATATAAATATGGGGTGCCCGAGTGGCTCAGGTGGTTGAGCCTCTGACTCTTGTTTTCTGCTCAGGTCATGCATGATGCCTTGAGTGGTGGGATCCTGCTCCATGCTCAGCAGGGAGTCTGCTGGAAGATTCTCTCCCTCTGCCCCTCCCCTCACACTCACTCTTACGTGTGTGCACTCTCTTTCTCTCTCTCTTTCTCTCTCTCTAAAACAAGTCTTTTTAAAAAACTTATAAAGTTCATAAGAAAATAAATATTAATATATAAACAAGTAAATAAAGAAGGGAAGGGAAAGGGCAGCTCTTCTTTATAGAAGAATGCCAGCTAATTAATGTAGAGAGAAGGGTAAAATTAGAAAGCTCATCCCAGTAAAATAATTGACTCAAGCAAAAATCATCAATGAATGCTAAAACTATTTTATGAAAGGTCTCTGGGCATCAGGATAGTCTCATAGTACCAAAGATCACACAGAGATTATCTATTAAATAATAGGGAGGAAAAAGTGCCTTTAAAATGGAGAGAACCAGCAGGCATCATTTTCATGAGTGACCAAACTTATTATCACAAAATCGCTAGGGCTCAGGTCTCAGTAATTTTTAAAACTTTCCGGCTGATTCTATTTTCCATCTAGAGTCGAGAATACCATCCTAGGATTGAGATTTACGTGAATATGTATGTAAATATACATATATATGTATTTTTGAGGTTGTAGTGAACAATTAGGCCATCCTTGTCAGAGTCTCAGACTGTAAGATTTGGGGAAAATGCATCTTATATTCAAATTATTCATTCAATGTTTAGCCTGTTCCTGCAGGACAACCTGAAATTACATATTTCCTAAAGTGTTGCCATAAGAAGTGCACACCATCACTTATGCAATATTTTTACCAAAAATGATTAACCTGATTCCAATTATGAGGCAACATTCAGGCAAATCCAGAATGTCAGACCTTCAACAAAACAACCAGTTGGGCTCTTCAAACAGGTCAATGACTTGAAAAGCCAAACAAAAAAAGAATCGGCTTCTCTAGATTAAAAGAAACTTAAAGAGATATAACAATCAAATAAAATGGGTGAACTTTGGTTGGATCCTGTAATGTAAAAAACAAAAACCATAAAATACATTTTGGGAACAATTAAATTTGAATAGAGCTTGTATTTTAAACACTATTAATTATAGTTTTCTCAGGTGTCGTAATGGTTTTGAGGTAATGGAGGAGGATGTCCCTGAATTATTCAGGGGTGAGATGTCATGATATCCGCTTTCAAATGGTTCAACAAAAAAACTCCGTGTGTGTGTATATGTATCTAGAGAGAAAAGGCTGATTAAGAATAAAAGCGCACAACTGTAAAATATTAACAATTAACTCTAGGTGAAGAGTATAGGGGCTCTCGCTGCTGTTCTTTCCATTTTTCTGTACCTTTTCAAATTTTAAAATAAATACAACTTCTTAGTAAAACAGGAACCCCAGAACATAAGCTCCACGAAGCAAGGGAGGTTTGTTTGCCAGTTTGTCTCACTGATCGACGCCAGGCACTTAGAGCCGACGCGGCACATAGTAGGCGCTCAGGAAACCTGTGTCTAATGCAAAGTGAACTCGAAGAAGGCGGTGGACTTGGGGTCGGAGGGAGTGGACGGAAGCCAGGAGCCAGCTGCCTGCGGGCACCGCGCCCGGCTCTGTGCGGTTTACAGCAGTCGGGTACAGGAGCGCCCGCACCGGGCCCCCGCGGGTGGAGCCCTCTGCCTGCGTCTGCTTCTGAGCTGCCAGCTGGGCAGCAGGTTGGGGCAGGAGTCACTCAGCCAGAACGGCTTACCCGTGACCCGCTTTCCCGCCACCCGGCACCGTTGAGCTGGAAATGGCAAGGAGATGTTTCTGGTGAGAGGATAAAAATGTGGTGTCCGTCAGCACACACCTGCTCAGGCACACCCCACGGATCCGAGGGGAAACGTGAACGTTTGTGGAACGCCCGGGGTCGCGAGGTCCGAGAGCCTCCCCCCACGCAAACGGTGAAATTGAAAGTCTTACAGGAAGGTGGCAGCTGACTTCTTTCTCCGTTTAATCTCCTTTCCGGTCACCTAAATCGTGTATTGCTTTCAAAAGATGAGTTTTCTCACATTCGACCGGCTGATGACTTCTTACTTCATTTCCCAATTCTGGGGTTGAGTGTGTACTAATGGCTAAAATATGAATAAAGCAAAAACGGCCCGGGAGGTGAATGGAGCAGGAGAGTCCCTGGGGGTGGTGAGGGACTCAGGTGTGAGACAGACGTAGTGAGTAGACATAGTGAGTGGCTCAGCCCAAGGGCGGCACCTAAAGGTTTCTTTCTTTCCTTCCTTCATCCCTCCTTCCCCTTCCTCCTTTCCCCTTTTCTCTCTCCCCTAGCCACCTCCAAAACCACAGGGGCTGAAACTAAAGGCAGGTGAAGGTCCGCTGACCCCAGCCTCCATCCTCCCTGCCACTGGTAGGTGGGGCCATGCCCCTCCTCGTAAGTGACGATTTCAGAAAGAGGTTGAGACCCTTTTAACTAGAAACCCACCCCCCAGGCATGTCATCTCTTCACTGTGTCGACCTGCAAGGGAGGTGATGGTACCTCTCCCACTTAGAAGGAGCCTGGCAGGGTTTTCTGAACTGAATTCTCATAAGAAAGGGAAGAGCCTGTTTGGAAAAACACAGTCTTCTGCTGCCAACACAAGCAGACCTTTCAGGGAGGAGGGAAACTGTAACCCCTCCAAGATCTTTGCTCTCCTTCGGAGCCCAGGCTCTCAGGTTTCACAAAGGAATTTATAGAGCAGACTGACGCCTCTGGGGTTGGAATCAGCTCAGGGCTAAGTGGAGAGCCATGAAGAGGGCTAGGCAACCTTCTCTACTTCGTGCGGGCTGGGGATTGTTTACCAGGGGATGAAAACATCCTCTCACTGAAAAGGAATGTTTGGCAAGGAAATGACCCCTGGAGGCACAACCCAGTTGCTCCCTGGGGACTCAGTTTGGGTTAGTAACAGATCAGAACCACCAACCTGGACAAAGGCCTACTGGGTGGGGCAAGGGAAGGGGCTGAGGCTTACGGGAGCTTCGTGATGCTTAAAGCAACACCTGCCTTCAAAGGACAACTGTCCTCTTTTCTCTGTAAGCTTATGTACCCCAAATGAAGGAAAAGGGGAAAAAATGAAAGGTTAGAAATCACATAGGGAGACGTAAAAGCAATGTTTGACCTGTTGGTGTACGTGTTCCCTACTTAGCTCAGAGCTTGACCTAGGTCTTCTCAAACCCGTGTTGGGGGCCCTACATGGTGTGGGGTGAGTCATTCCGGTGGCTGACATCTACACTTGAATGAAGCAGAGAGAGATGATGTCCTTCCTTATTTGGTGGCTCTAGAAGCCACCTCCTTCTTCATCTGTCTTCCCACCAGGACCCGGCCCTGGTCAGCAGAAGCCCCAGCCATTCAGCGGCCCCCACCCTGGCACTGTCTTATCTCAATCTTCACTGTGGAATTCTGAGGCCCACCCCAATGCTCCGGATGTGCTTCAACCCATGGCCTGCCACTTGGCTCCTCTTGCGCTGACAAGCAGATAACATAGCTCACGTGCCTTCGCCGTTTCCTGCATACCAACCAGACCCCAGCTCTGAAAAGGAAACGCACCACAAACCAAGAGAGACGGAGTTTTATTTTTATAGAGCCATTGTGAAGACATTGCAGTAAGCCTAGAATTATGGAAAGTGCTTGCACATGTGGCTCCAGCGTATCTCCTCAGTCACCGTAAGATTTTTACAGATGGGGGAATTAGTGGCTGCAGAGGTTAATTAAATATCCACAGTCACATAGCAAGCACATGTGTGTGTGTGTGTGTGTGTGTGTGTGTGTCTGTGTGTGTGTGTGTTGAGGGGTTGGGAGCATGCAAATTCAAAGCCCAGGCTGACTCCAAGTCCAGAGCACCTTTATTGTAGTTAAATCCTATCAGAACTAAGCGTGTCCCTGATGACAGTCACTGTCGAGATGATTTGCCGAGTTCGGGTATCATTAAACTTCAAGACAAGTATTCCTTATTCAAGGCATGGTATTAAAGGTTCCTTTCCATTATTCATCAACATCACTGTGGTTACAACCACAACTCAAATGCCGTTGACAAAGTCTCTATATCTGAGAAACAACAAGAAAACAGAGAAAATATTTGCTAAACACATCAGCAAATGAATGGATATAAATCTGAAACAAAGTGGCAGGACATACATCCAAATGGATAAATATGAATGAGCTAAACGCCTCTTTTAAAAGACAAATACTCTTAAATGGGGTGAAACAATACAAAGCAAGCTGTCCGCTATTTACAAGAGACACACTTCTGCCAGAACGAAATTGAGAGGATGAAAATAAAGGGATGGACAAAGGGATCCCATGTAAAGGCGCAATATTCATACCAGACACAATAAATTTGCAGCAAAAAGCACCAAATGGGAGAGAGATGAACAACATCCAAGAGGAAGTTCTACGGATAATGAATGTTATGCAGTCAACAACACAGCATTGGAAATATCAAAAGACCAAATCTGTGTACTCAGGCATGCTAAAAACAGGTACACATAATAAAAAGTACTGTTTGGACCAGATACAAACTTGCTGTCTCTTCCAACGGCTAATTTGTCTGCAGTGTATTTAAGGCAGGAAGCTTAAGCTCAGACTTCCAGATTGGAAAGATTCGAAGTATTTCGGGAGAGCGTATTTATGCTGTATGAGTATTTTACGTCAGGGAAGCATTATGACAAATAGGCCGTGAAAATCACACCACATCCTAAGGAAAAACAAAAAGCCACAGAAGATTCTTGGAGTGTCTCTTCAGGAAATCCTCAAGCACTCAAGCCTCTTGCCAGTTAGGGTAATGTGTTCATAAATTTCCCCTAACAAACTCATTCCAGCATCAGAAAATGACAAATCAATCAAACTTTAGAGGATTGATAGCTAAACTCTTCCAGGGCTGTGGGCATGAATCCAGGAAAGGAATTTATGCCAGAATATTGAACCCCTTCCTGCCAAAAATGGAAAGAAAGATGGAAAGAAAACCAGTTACTTCACTTCAATTCATATCTACCACATCTTGGGCAAGAGAGTGACGATTCGCTTATAGCTTCTCACAGGTGAGATGAAATTCCTAGCAAAAGTGTGGAAGTAAAGCGGTCAATTCTTAAACAAGTCTCCTCTTCTCCAGCAGGGTGTGGGGGGCCAAGAAGCTAATGAGGTTGTCCACGGAAAACCTTGGGCATCTAGGATTCTAAATGATATCTTGTGAAGGGATGAAAATTGAGTTGGTATCGAAGGAAAACCTAAGAACTAGCACGTGCTCACCTAGAGTGTATTTATTCTGTCCAGTGTAAATCAGACAAGGAATTGGTTAGACATGCTGATGGTTTTCCAAGAGAAGAGGACTTCTTCTTCCGGATTCTGTGTCAGGCACCTAGATGAGATTCTTACACCTGAAGGGGATTTGATGTAGTTGAGGTCACTAGTACCTTACGTTCTGCCTCCAAACTCTGTGGGAACATGGACTGGAGACCCTACAAGGTCATCGACCAGCAGGGTAGGCTGGTGTGTGAAAGGGTTAGTCACACACACACACACACACACACACACACACACACACACACACATATACATGTATGAAACACATGAATATATGCATATATAACTGGAGAGAGAGAGATTAACTTGGGTCTATTTCTGCCTCTTCTTCATTCCTTGTATTTTCTTTTCTCTTTCTCCTCCCCGTCTAACACTCTGCTGCATTCCCTGTGTGTCTGCCCGTAGGTGGGTCTTGTCTCTGCGTGTCTCTCCGTGGGGCTCAGTGTATTTCTCTCAGTCGTTGGCTGCCTGCCCCTCTCTCTTCCTGTCTCTGTCCCCCTCCCTTTCTTACTCCTGCCTTGTGCTCTGCCTGTGGCTGCTGCCCCTGCTGCTATGATGCATTTTCTATTGATGGAGTGAGCATTAAGGATGCCCAAATATGGTAAGGGTTTCAGTCAGGGTTGAGATCATGGTAGCCAGGCAATGCTCACACCCTGCACAGTGCTCAGGAAACACAGGACTATCACAAACCCTGGCCCACCTTATATCCAGCCTCCAGAGATCAGAGGAAACAGAGTGATGTAGCCAGACCCTGGTTTATAAAAGGCAGCAGAGGCTCTCTGTTGGCAGCTGCCACTTGTTACAATCCAGTCAATTTTCCATCCCAAAGCAATTTACATTCGTGTCTCTGTTACGATCACTTTGCTCTGCCCTTACTGGAGGGGAAACCATCTTCCCTAGAATCATTTAGATAATTAGAGTAAATTCACTGGATAAGGAATGCTCAGATACAACAATGCAACTATTGAAAGATTTTTTTTTTAAATTCGTCCTCCTTTTAAAAGAATATTCAAAGAAATTGCCGCATCAGAGTTCTGAAATGTCAAGAATTCCTCTCATTTCTTGCTGTGGTTAATGCCAGGGACATTGTAGAACACTGTAATTGCTCATTCCTTAGAATGAAGGATAGAGGATGATTTTGTTTGCGGGAGATCGACCCACCTCTTTTCCCCAGGTGCTCCTTGAGCTAAAGGCTGGCTGAAAACCTTTCAAACCAATCAATGGGAAAATATCTTTTTTATTAAAGAGCTTTGTTTAATCAAGCATTCCTCCACGGCATTTTAGGGATTTTATTTTTACTGAATCCTTCTAGAACCCGTAGGAAATCTTCAAAATGGACGGCACCAATTTCAACTGCAGAAAACAGCTGCAGTGAAGGTCAGGGGAGACAGGCAATTGTAAAGAATGTAAAGGGTATAGCTCCGTTTTTCTATATTCCCTTTTGTGATTTTTTTTTTTTAGGGGAGTCCAAATCAGAAAGGCTGGGAAGCCTATCCCTTAAATTCATGGTTCATGAAATTGATTAGAAAAGGCTTTTAAAGTCTTGTGGAAGGGCTATGTAGGGTGTGAAATTTTCCACCTAGGACAAATTCCAAACTGTAATGGGACTCTCTCTCAACTTAACCTACTTATTACTATTTACTGAGCACTCACCATATGCCACCCCCTAGGATAAATGTTTAATTAGTTTATATAAATCTCATAGTCATTTTTTAATACAGGTATGAATATTTTCCCTTTCTCACTGATGGACCAACGGAACTTGATGGGTTAAAACAATTTGTTTACACAGCTAAGAAGGAAGAGATCTGAGATTCAAACCCACAACTGCTGACCTTACAGTCTATGTTTTCAAATACCTGTCTCATGGCCAGACTCACCACCTAGGAGACCAGATACAGAGAGTAACTTGGCTCTGAGCACCAGTGGTAACAAGTTTCCCAGATGGGAAGCCTGCTAACCCTCCCCTGGGCCTAGTCAGCAAATCCCAGAATGTTATGGAGATCATTGTAGGAAGAACTTCTCAGGTTCATCAAGCCCTACACCATTTGCAAAGCCTGGAATCTATTATCTCAGATGATCTTTTCTAGAACGCTTTTACTTAGGGTTTGCTGTTCCCATTTTAACAGAAAAAAAGACTAAGACCCAATGAGGTTAAGTACCTGCTCAAGGCCCCATATCTGGTAACTCTTTGTCCAGTGACCTTTGATCTGCTTCTCCTGGGCCAACTCCAATCCATTGATCATGACTACTCTGATATGTTTTGAAAAATAGTCTCAGGATGGATCAAGACTTAGTGAGAGAAAGGGTCATGATTGATTAGCCATGTCTGCATGGACACCAGAATGAGGAATGGCAGCACACTTGCCACAACAATGTCATCTCTGATATATTTTGTGCAATCTCAAATTTTCAAGAAGAAGGAATGAAGTCTGTTCTCAGAAATTCTGAGAATACTCAGAATTTGAATTAAGTCAATTCCAGCTGAGCTGAAACAGAATTGAATGAATTGAAGTGAAAAACTAATGTTTAATATAAATAAAGGGGAAGTAATTTGTAATTAAAGTTATATCTGCTTTAGTAGTCATTTTCTGGGGCACAATGACACTAGAAGACATAACGGAGTAGTCGATCGCTTGGCCTGCATATAATGAATAAGTTTGGACTTTAAAAAGAAGCCACTTTAAAGTTTAATATTGTTAACACCTTGTCTTTATATTTAACGTATTGAAATAAGGCCTAAATAAGTAAATTCATTTTTACCTATAGATTTATTATCAGTGGAACGGATAAAATGTGGATCAATAGATTGGCCGCTTAAGCAGTACAGTTGGCCTTGCCACCACTGATGCGGCTGTCCAAAATTATCAACAGTTCTTGATAAAGTTCCAAAAAAAAAAAAAAGATAAGCACCATATACTCTTTCCTTGATTCACATGGTAGTTATGTTTCTGGAAAATTCAAGGTCTGTTAAAGCTATATAAAAATACCTTGTATTTTTTATGTACAATGGAATTAGGTTCTAGGCTCAGATAATTATAAAATGTCTTGCAGGGCACCGGAAAGACATGCTGGATATGAAATCATTCTTGGTGTGGCATCGTCCCATGCATTCCTGACAGTCTGGAATCCCTGGCCTTGTCCAATAAGTGTCAGTGCAGTCTCCCATTCACTGTGTCAACCAATAATAGCTTCACATATTTCTAAAGTGCCCCTAGGAGATGTTGCAGACATTGTCCTCTATAGAGAAGACCAAAAAAGGAATGAAAGTCTAAGAGAGTGTCATCAGGCATGGCTATGATTCCATTTGCCTGGACGAGATTGAGGGAGCAGCTTCCCCCCCAAGCCAAGTAAGGGGAGGTGGGGCATCATCAAGAGAATTGGGTATAGAGATTGGGGCTTCCACCATGAAAAAGACACTGGCATCTCCTTCCCCTGGTTGAATATTCACAGCAGATTAGCTCTTCCTCATCTATGTCAAGGAGAGTTGGAGAGATGTGGAGGGCAGAGGGAGATTGTCCTCCACTTGGAGTGGCTGCATGCTCTCAGCCACTGGGCCTGGCAAAGAGCTTGCGTTTCCCATGGGGAAGCTGGACACAGTGAATTTCAGGTAGTTGGGCTTGAGCCATCTTGCTGTTATCCCACCGATGAAGGTTGTCTATTGCACAGATACCCAGCAACGCGTGGATATTGCATAAGCCACGCTGGGTGGGAACTGAAGTGGAAGGAGAGCCCAGGAGTAGAAGTGGGGCTGGAGCCACATCTTCCAGTCCGGTATTTATACAGTAGGAGGAGAGAGGGGCCTTCAGGAGCCTCAAAGAACCTCTGCATGAACATCTGTCACACTGGAGGTGTGGTCATTGACTGCCATGAGCTAGGTAATTAGCAATACAGCACAGGAAGACCTCTACCAGTTAAGTTCAAAACAAGTTTGCCATTTCTCCTTCCCTCTTCTCCACTTGTGATGGTCAATTTTATATGTCAATTGTAACAGACAGTGTACCCAGATATTTGGTGAAACATTTTTCTGGGTATATCTGTGAGGGTATTTCTGGATGAGGTTAACATTTGAGTCAGTGGACTTGAGTAGAGCAGACTGCCCTCCCGAGTGTGGGTGGGCCTCATTCAGTTCATTTGTTGATGGTCTGAATAGAATAAAAGGCTGAATAAGAGAGAAATTGAACTCTGCCTTATTGTCTCTGAGATGGAGCATTGGTCTCTCGCTTTCAGACTCAGACTCAGACTGAAACTAGCATCATTGGCTCTCCTGGTTGTCAGGCCTTTGGACTTGGACTGGAACTGAGAACATCAGCTCTCTTGGGTTTCCAGCTTCCAACTGCAGATCTTGGAATTTCTCAGGGTCTGTAATCACATGAGCCAGTTCCTTATAATAAATCTCTATCTATTTGTCTCTATGACTATATCTATATATTGAATATAATATCCTGTTGGTTCTTCTTTTTCTCTGGAGAGCCCTCACTAATATACCATCCCAACCCAGTGCAGAAGCTAGGACCATGATGAGTGCAGAGGAAAGGTACAGAGCTTTGAACTGCATAGGAGATTGGAGTTTATATTGTACTAGACAAAATTTTTACAACTGAAAGTGAAGAGAAGGCTATGGACTCTATCTAAGAGGCTGTGCAACCATACAGAATGATTTGATAGGAGAGTACTGGGACTTGGGAGCAACTATTGAAAGAAATCAAAATGTCTCATGTTTATTCTCCAACAGGTTGCAGGTCCTCAGTAACCTAGTGACATACCTGACTTTGTCCCACAAAAGATTTAAAATAATTTATAAGAAGCCATTTAAATACAATGGGAAATGAAAACTAGGATAAGAAAAAATATAAACTGAATAGAATGCTAGTCAAGAAAAGGAAGCATCAGGTCAAAGATTCATTGGGCTTCTTGCTGTACACTGTCATTAGGGTTGAGCCATAATTTGGATCTGATCTTCCAACAGCTAAAGCAGAAAGGGGAACATGATCCATTGAATGAGAACAGGGATAAAATATGCTAACAATTTCCTGAATAAAAAGACGCTGGGAAGTGCACAGTCTGATCGAAGAATGAACACCAATGACTGCCACTGTCCAGCGTTCTGTCCTCTGTTCCCTTGATGGCTTAGATATGCCTTCCAATTAACGAGGTGGTTTAGATTAACACTACTGATGACTGAAATTGAGAACCGCTATGTATCAGCGCAGTGCTAGCCTGCTAGTCATCATGCCCAATTTATAGACGGAGACCCTGAGGCATGTAGAGATCGAGACCCTGAGGCATGTAGAGATCGAGTAAGCAAACAGCGCCGACCCAGCTAGCAAGTGGCAGAGCCAGGGCGTGAAGTCAAGTCTGCTGGTTTCTAGGCCCACACTCTTCACTAAACCCAAATTCTAGTGCTGTTATGAGAAATGAGAGAATGCTGACAGTGCTGTCTTCACCCGAGTGCCCAAGGATGGGGGCACTCTGCTTAGCTGAGGCGTGGCCACACTGGTGGCATCCCGTAGTTTTGGAAAGGCAACAATGGTTAACAGTGTTTGAAAACCCCACCTGGCAGGGCTTTTGCTCAACAACAGTTAGTCTTTCATAACACAAAATGCAAACCCACGCCATTCTCACCATATTTAGGGCAGGAGTTGGAAAAATGTGTATGTATTTTTTTTTGGCCAAAGCACAATATTGGTTTTAAAAAACATTTGGGGTGCCTGGGTGGCTCAGTCGTTAAGCATCTGCCTTCAGTTCAGGGTGTGATCCCGGCATTCTGGGATCGAGCCCCACATCAGGCTCCTCCGCTAGGAGCCTGCTTCTTCCTCTCCCACTCCCCCTTCTTGTGTTCCCTCTCTCGCTGGCTGTCTCTGTCAAATAAATAAAATAAAATCTTTAAAAAAAAAACAGTGACTCATAGAAACTTTTATAGTGAAGCTTTCATTTCACCACTTAAGGCAAAAGATCTGATTTCCTCGATTATGTGAACCAATTGACTTTGAGTTCCGATGCCTTTTAGTACTGGGGCAACAGCTGAAGTGTTGTGGAAAGTGGATTGAATTTGGAATCTGAAAACCAGGGTTCAGGTTTTGTCTGCCTAAATTAGTTACCTTGAGCGATCTTGAGCTCCCATTCTGTCATCTATGAAACTGATATAACAAATCCTGCCATTTAGGACAAAAATGAGTGTGTATGTGCGTGCGTGTGTGTGTGTGTGATATAACTTTAAAAACCCTAAATTGAAATTATACAGTATGATATTTCTGTGTTGAATTCAAGAGAAGGGAAGTAGCTGGCTGGCTGAAAGAGCATTTGGTTAAGAATAAAGAGATCACAGTATGTACATAGCGGGTCTGAGTGAGCGACCTAGCACTCTAACTTCGTGAATTTAGATAAATCATATATTTTTTTAAAAACTTAATTTTTCTCAAAAAACCCTTAATTTTTCTCAACTATTAACTGAAATTAGTTAAATGCTCCTTTTTATCCCTAAATATTTTTATTTTTGATTGTTGGTTTGCTTCAATTTATGTTTCCATATTTGTGTAGGAATATAAACTAGGATCAGGAATATTATTGCCTGGATTTCTATTTTGAAAAAGTGTGAAATGTGAAGATTTCCAAACCTTGGTATTTGTAACTAACACATGTAAAATCACTCACAGTGACTTTTGGAATATTTTTATCTGTCAGCAGATTTGGATAGAGGCATCCGAGTGCTGAACTTCAGATCTTCAATGTGTTATAACCTCTCATTGATTTCCAGTTGCAGTTTTAGCTCTTGGAAAATTGCCTTTTACTTATGGTTCCCATACTCATTTCCTAGGGCTGCCATAACAAAGGTCCACAGACAGGGTGGTACACGCAACAGAGTTGTCTCTTTCTGAGGGATCTGAGGAAGAATCTGTTTCATGCCTCTCTCCTAGCTTCTGGTCATTTTCTGGCTGGTATGGGTTGAATTATGTTCCCCCCAAATTTGTATATTGAGGTCTTAACACTCAGTTCTCTGACTGTGGCCTTATTTAGAGATAGAGTCTTTAATCAAAATAAAGGAGGTCATTAGGGTGCATCCTACCCAATACAGCCAGCATTTTTATAAGAAGGGGAGGTTTTGACACAGATTCCTATGGACAGAAGGCGGTGTGAAGACTCAGGGGGAAGATGTCTGTTTCCAAGCCAAGGAGAGAGGCCTGGAACAGAACTTTCCCTCGCAGCCCTCAGAAAGAACCAAACTTGCCAACACGTTAATCTAGGACTTCCATCCTCCAGGACTTTGAGACAATACATTTCTTTTGTGGAAGCCACCCAGTGTGTGGTACTTTGTTAGGGTAGCTAGGAAACTAATAAACTCATAATTTTGCCATTCTTTGGCTTGTAGATGCAACACTCTGATCTCTGTCTTTATGTTCACATGGCATACTTCACGTGTGTGTGTGTGTGTGTCTGTCTGTCTGTCTCCAAATTTCCCTTTTTGATAAAGGACAGCAGTTATATTGGATTAGGGCCCATTCCCTGCTCCATCGTGACCTCATCTTAACTAATCACATCTGCTGCAACCCTATATCCAAGGAAGGTCACATTCTAAGGTACCGGGTTTAAGATTTCAACTTGTAAATCTGTGGGGGGAGGGACACAGTTCAACAAGTAACAGTTACTTTTTGTGGTAGATTGAAAAACATGATCACAATATTTTATAGGTCCTCCCATCAAGAAGTGAAGTTTCTTCTCTCGTTCCTTGAGTGTAGATAGCACAGTGACTTACTCTAAGAGAATGTAACAGTAATGACACTGTGTAAAGTGTGGAGCTTAGGCCTCAAGAGTCCTTGCAGCCTCCGCCTTCTGCCACTTGCACTGCTCCCCTGAGACTGCCATACCAGAAGTTGGACCAACTTCCTAAAGGATAAGAAGCCTTATGGAGGGAAACCAAGGTGCCCCTGACAACAGCCAGCAACAACTGCCAGACCTTGAGTGAGACCATCCCAGACCGTTTAAATAGGAGTTGGCAAAGTTCAGCCCATGGGCTAAATCCAGTCCAGCTATACTTATATAGCCTATGAACTCAGAATGGTTTTAGCCATTTTAATGGCTGGAAAATACCGAAAGAGGAGTACTATTTTATGGCACATGCAAATTATGTGAAATCCAAAGTTTAGAGTCCACAAATAAAGCTTTGTTGAGACATAGCCACACTCACTTGTTTATATATTGCCTGTGGTTGCTTTTGTGCTCTAATGGCAGACTCAAGTATTTGTGACAGAGGCCATATGACCACTGAAGTCTGAAATATTTAATATCTGGCCCTTTATAGAAAAAGTTTTCTGAGCCCTGTCTTCAGTGCAGCTGAGTTTCCAGCCAAATCCAGCTGCGTGAGTGAGCCCAACGAAGCGAGCAGAAGGTCTGTCCAGCCTACCCAGAGGGATCAGGAGAACAAATCCTTGTTTTAAACCACGGAGTTTGAGAGTGGGTAGTTATGCAGCAATAGATAACCAACATACTTATGTATCAGACTTCCAGTTAAGTGGAAAACAATTTTAATACGAACCCAAAACAAAGCATGTCTGTCTTTGCAAAAACAACAACAAAAAACAGTCTCTGAATACATTGGGAACCTGAACCAAACCTCCCAAACCTTTTTTTTTTTTCTTCACACGCCTGGTTGTAATTTTTCAGGTAATTATTTTTTTAACCAACGGTGCAGGGAGCAAATAATTAGTCGAAACAAAACTCTTGACAAAACTATATTAAATGTCCTCAATGTACATTGGATTTTACCCTAAACCAATTTTCTGAATTTCATGCTATCTGACTAGTAGCCTATGATTCTGGCAAAAGTGCCCGGAAACAGCAGACAAAAGCTCAGCCCTGCCTCTGTGTACTCACCACTGCCAATGGACTTGAACTGCTGCTAGCCGAACCCGGAAGGAACGCATCGTGTCTGTGCTCTCCGAGTTCTGCCACGGTTAGCTGACTTCCTGTACAGGAGACACAGCCATCGCCTAACCACAGAAACGTGCAGTTTCCGGCCTCTAACAATGAAAGCTGGGACCCGTGAGATCTGGGAAAACCTGGGTCTGAATCTTCCCACTTAAACTAGAGCTCCTGCCTTGACCACAGCAGCCCAGTTCCCACACGGTTATCAGAAGACCTAAGACATATGGAGTTCAGAGTAGTCGCCATCCTGGAGATGGCACGTGAGAGTTATCAGGATAGAGATTGTATTTAAAGTCATAATATTGTCTGCAATGTTGAGCTGGTTATGACTGCAGGCAATTGAGATCCGATCATGCTGAAGGTACTTTCAGGAGCTATGTAGAATATGCCTCAGAATTGTCCGAGACGTGGGATAGAAGAGAAGCCCCTAGATCTCAGGTGCTCCATGGGGTGTTGACTCCCCCAAACTTCCAGATTTGTGTGTGTACCAGAATGTTGGAACAGATTCCCTTAGGCATTACAGTATGATGGTGGGTATAGTAGGTTAAACGATGGTCCCCAAAGATTTTCAAGTCCTTATCTCTGGAACCTGCAAATGTGCCTTATATGGCAAAATGGGACTTTGCAGATGTGATTAAGTTAAGGATCTTGAGATGGGGAGATTATCCTGAATTGTCTAGGTGGGCCTTAAGTGCAAGCACAGAGTCCTTCGAAGAGGGACACTTGACTACACACTGGAAAAGAGCCACGAAGGCACACAGGATCATAGGAGGGGCTGCATGGCTGGCTTTGAAGTTGGAGGAAGGGGCTGTGAGCCAAGGAATACAAAGAACACTGGTCTAGAGCTGGAAAGGACAAGCATACGGATTTGTAGTAATTTGTGATGGCAGCCAGAGGAAATGAACAGAGTGGCAGAGAATAGTATTTGGGGGTTATATCTGCAGATTGTGGTACCGATGACTGGAGTATAAAGGTGGACCAAGAGGATGTGAGACAAGGAGCAAATCTGGACTAGTACAGTCCCCCCTTCCCACTGCTGGGATCTGTTTGTGGCCTATGCTGAGTCCAGCCCATCAGAGAGCCTGCATGGGGGGAGCAGTCTCCACTCAATCCAGATTAAACAGAGCAAGCTACAGTCTCTGCTGCGGCCACTGGCCCTCCGCTAGGATGGATAGTTACCCTGTTGCTCCTCCACCGTGCTTTCACGTGTCTCTCGCCTTGGGCTGCGCTTCTGTAGGCATAGGATGTTTGCCTGGCAGTGTCACCCAGAACTTCATGTCTGAGGGACTAAAACTCATAAAAGTAGCTTTATCCTGGTTGGATCATGAATCCTGCAGTTGCCCATTTATGCCTATCATTGAACATGGAGACACTAAGAAACACCTCTGATCACTCCATCTTGCCCTGATGTTGTAACAGTAATCCCAGAGCCTCGTGATAATCAGGGAAATGAGTTAATATGGCAATTCCTGCCTCTGCCTTTTGGTTAACTGGCTTAAGAAACCAAAATAACTAGATGCCCATGAAAGCTTCAGGTTCAGGGGGACACTTAGTGAGTCCTCCTGTGAAAATATTCTTCCCCTGTCACCCAGGTGGGGAGTAAGATAGGAAAGACTTCTAATCCAACACAACCTAAGATTCAAGGGAGGGGAAGGACAAATTTTACAACCGGGTCCTTGGGAATTATGATGAGAGGGGATAATCCTCCTTCCATCCTGTTGGTTCCTGGAATCACGCACTCTATCTGTCGAGGACACAGCACCAAAAACTGCGATTGGTGCAATGCTTATATGGCAGGATAGTCCCCTAATTCTGCAGGGTGTTTTCCCTGAGATGAGGCCATAGCTGAGTCTTTAATTGACCATTCCATCATTGTATCATGCTGGTGCCTTCCAGGTGATTTGATATATTGTAGGAAAAATGAGTTCCATAGTTATATGCCAAATGTCACCTCCTCTTCACTGTAAAATAGATGTATTGATCTGATACAAAGTTCTGTAGGAATCTCATGTCAGTAAATCAGACATTTTATACGACCTTGGAGGTGGTGCAGGAAGAGGCATTGCAGGCACCGAAGGCAAACCCATGCCCAGAAGGAGTAGGTTGGTAGAGACCAACCTAACCCCTTTAAGCAATCTAGTGCTCCGTAATCAATGCCCCTGCGTGGCTAGGCTGTTTCCTCCAGCTAGTGCAATACCAAGGGTTCAGGGTCAGTCTCTTCAGCTGTCACGATGGGAATTCGTAAGTGCCAGTGGCTAAAAGAAGAGCCTCAGTGAGAGGAATCCCATCATCTTAGGCCCATTTACAGCCCCATCCCTGCCACAAAGGCCACTTATGGCCACAGTGTCTCAGCCCTACAGTGACTGAGAGGAGAAGGTGGCTAACATCCGTACGCAACTTATCCTCCCTACCTGTTTGGTGCCTCCTCTTCAAAGATAAAAGTCATTGTCACATGACTCCTTCCCAAACTTCCTTTTCTCTGACTTCTAACCCTTCTTGTTCTGGGTCCCGACCATTCAGCCACACCATTTTCCACTTCTCTGTGTACAGCTGTACCTCCAGCTATTCATAAACGGCGTGGCCGGAAGTCTTGCTGACTGGGAGGATTTTCCTTCAGACTGTCTTTGAGGACTACCTCTGTGTGGTGGCTCTAAAATGTAATAGCCGTACATGTTCACTTAGCACCCACCTGTGAAACACACTGGATTTTCTGTCTCCTCTGCTACTTGGTTGCAGGGGCCTCCCCATGAGACCAAAGGTGAGAGCTGAAGTCAAGGCATTGGTACAACAGATGGAGGTAACGTGAAAATCTTTGTTACCTGTTTATGGAAACTGACTTGTAGCTTTGGGGTCTGCTTGGATCCAAGACTGAATGTACTCTTCCATCAAATGGTAGATTGCCTGGCTTGGTGACTTGGTGAATCTGATAATACCTATTTCATCATTAGTAATTTTATGTCCCATGCTCAGGTGCTTGATCTCTAGGAGGGCTCAACCCTACGCCAGACACTGCTTTGCAACTGGTAATTCGTTTTTTGCCATAGGTGATGTGGTTTTGCTCTAGAACCCTGGGCTGTGACTCTCCTAGTGGACCCTGGCAGAGACTCCACACGACATTGATATCTACCATATCTGTCTCTAGCACAACTGAGTTTAATGAGTCATAGAGCCCAAATGGCAGGACACTTCTATTACAGCCTGAATCTCCTGAAACTCCCTTGCCCTGTGTCCCACTCAAAATGGCAGCCTTCTGAGTCATTCAATAAATGTGTTGGAGAAGTATTGTCAATTGGAGTTTATGTTACCTCCAGGGTCCAAAAAACCCCACTTGTGCTGTGCCTGTCATTAGTGGAAAGGAATGCAAAGTATAACAACTTGCCCTTTATCTTGGAGGGAATGTCCCAGCATAATCTAGACTGTTGGACCCCACACTTTGACTGATATGGAGAGTAGCTAAGTTTTCACAGGGTGTAGCTCCCTCTCTCTGACATATAGATATTTTGTAACAGCCTCCAAACTACTTGCCGCATCCTACTCATCGAATTCAGTCAATAACAGTGGGCCGGGGGGATGTTCTGTGGGATGTCAAGGTGATCAAGACTCTTTAAACCGTATTGTGACAGAGAATAGGAGGGATTCCTGGGACACAGTCTTAGAATAAAGCAGCGGATGTGTACTGCTCTCCAGCACAAATGAATGCAAACTATATTTTATCATCTTTATTGATGTTAATTGAAGAAAAACATCTTTTTGCCAGATGAATGGCAAAAGCTAGTCGAAGCCTTGTTTTGATTTTATAGATGAAGAAACTGGAGCTCTACAGGGTTAAGAAACTTTAGAAGGGTGGTTTGGAAGTCATCTCACCCAGCCTTTTACCTGACACATGAAGTCCCTCTTCAACAGTCTTCAATATAAGGTTACAAGTTTAGGAGAGTGGGGAGAAAAAAAACACAGGTTTGCAGTTAGGACCGCAACACAGTATCGCTGTGTAATAAGCCACCGCAAACTTTACTAGCTTAATGACATCCTAGTTTCTCTAACTACAAAGTATAGTCTGAACCATAGCATCTATCTCAAAGGCTGTTATAAAGATCAAATAAGATATAAGGGGGCGCCTGGGTAGCGCAGTCGTTAAGCGTCTGCCTTCGGCTCAGGGCGTGATCCTGGCATTCCAGGACNCTATGTAGGGGGCGCCTGGGTAGCGCAGTCGTTAAGCGTCTGCCTTCGGCTCAGGGCGTGATCCTGGCATTCCAGGACCGAGTCCCACATCAGGCTCCTCCGCTGGGAGCCTGCTTCTTCCTCTCCCACTCCCCCTGCTTGTGTTCCCTCTCTCACTGGCTGTCTATCTCTGTCACATAAATAAATAAAATCTTTAAAAAAACAAAGAGAAGATCTATGTAAGATGCCTAGTACAGTGCTTGGAACTGGCAGGACTTAAAAAAAATGGTGCCTCCGGTTATGAAGAGAGGTATCTGGGTGGATAGGCCTTTTGCTACCTGGAGCTCAGAATGGTCTGGGGATGACCCCAAGGTAACCCAAAGCTAAGGTCTCTCCCTGACCACTTGGTCTAGGGGGCTGGCTTTTGAGGACCCACACTGGCCACATCTAGTGTCTTACAGGACCTTGGGGACCGTACCTTCCCACACCCCTCAGATGCAATATTCTCTAATTCACTGACTCCACTCTGACCCAGTCACCAGATGGAGAAGATGGGGGAAAGCTTTGAGCCACCTTCCGAAGGCAGGATGAGCATTTGCCAATAATTAGACTAGGGTTCAAAATAAGTCAAGCTGAGAAAGACAATTATCATATGGTTTCACTCATTTGTGGAACATAAGAAATAGCAGGGAGATCGGTGGGAGAAGAGAGGGAAGAATGAAGGGGGGGTAAACAGAAGGGGGAATGAACCACGAAAGACTATGGGCTCTGGGAAACAAACTGAGGGCTTCAGAAGGGAGGGGGTGGGGGAATGGGATAGGCTGGTGATGGGTAGTAAGGAGGGCACGTATTGCATGGTGCACTGGGTGTTATACGCAAACAATGAATCATGGAACAGTACATCAAAAACTAAGGACGTACTGTATGGTGACTAACATAACATAATAAAAAATTATTAAAAATAGATAAAAATAAAAAACAAAATTTGACGTGGTCACTTACTAGCTGGTATGACTTTGGGCAACTTACGTAATGTCTTGAGCCTCAACTTTGCCCAACTTCACGAGTCTGTGGTAGGCACTACTAAGATGATAGCTGCTTGGGACAATGAGCTTCTGTGCATGGCACTCATGTCAGGGAACGAAGGGCAGGAGCAAGAGGTAATGATCAGGGACACTTGGGCATTAACTCTGTGCAGTATGTGGGGTTTTCACCACCAACAGGCAGTTAATTCTGACACTGTCCACCTGGAGAGAGCATCAGATCCCACAGGTTAAGGGCTCAGTCCTACAAGACACACCCCCTTCTACCCCCTGCCACTTCCAATACTTCAGTCTGGGTTGTTGTCTGTGCTTCTGAACGCTGGCTATAAACTGGAGTTTTCAATCACCCCTTACTGGGGTTTGATTACTTTGCTAGAGTGACTCACAGAACTCAGAAAAACTTTTGCTAGATTACTCATTTATTGTCAAAGAATGTAAGTCAAGAATAGCCAGATGGAAGAGATACCTAGATAAGGGGAAAGGACACAGAGCTTCCATGCCCATTCTGAGCATACCACCCACCCAGCATCTCTGTGTGTTCACCTCAGTCACTCCCTGAGCCCCACCCTTATAAGTTTTTATGGAAGCTTCATTATATAGGCATGATTGATTAAACCATCATCCACTGGCGATTTATTCAACCTCCAGCCTGTATCCCCTCCCCGGAGGTCAGGGGAATGGGACTGGAAGTTCTAACCCTCCAACCACACAGTTGGTTGCCCTGGCAACCAGCTCTCATCCTTAGGTTCTTTCCAAACATCACCTCATTAACATAAACTCAGGTGTGGTTGAAATGGGGTTTTTGGTAAATCAAGACACTTTTATTGCTCTTATCACTTAGGAAATTGCAAGGATTTTAGGAGCTCTGTGCCAGGAATGGGATGAAGACCAAATATATATTTCTTATTATAAATCATGATATCACACTCTTGGTTTTTTCCCATGTGGCCTGGCTGCCAGCAAGTTTAGTCCAAGAACCAGAAGAACCCAATATTTGTAAACATTTCCTTAAATATAAACATACAGATGTAAGTACCAGTTTTTCCAGAATAGTAATGCAATCCGAGGCTCAGAAGGGCAATGGCAGAGCAAGCAGTGAGCTTCTCAGATCTGTTAAGACTTTGCTTTGTGTAGATACCATCACCAGAAGCTCAAACCCCTTGCTGGGGGCGGGGTGGGAGCAAGGCTACCTGCAGAAACTGCATCCCCTCCTCCCCTGTGGAGCCACCTGCTTCTCAAGGTTTCTGGATCCTTGACTCAATAAATCAGGTACGTGCTAGAAGCAGTTAGTGGGTTTGAACCTATGTTTTCTTTGCCCACCAATCCGTAACCCACTGCAGCCCATAAAATACTTAACATAGCACAAAGCCCATGAAGAGCCCTAAGGAAATGACAGCTCCTTTCATCCCTCCTTCCCAGCCAGGTAAGACTAGCACAGTTTGATTCTAAACCTTTCCATCACGTTCTGTTATTCAAACAACCTCGTTAGGCTGGTCCTTGAAACTTGGGCCTGCTTATTTTAAAACATCCGTCCATTTTCAGTTCAAAGCTCTCTTCCTCCCAAACCTGCCGCTCTGCACAGGCTCCTCCGGGAGCTCTGGTTGCTGGAATGGGGCGGGTAGTGCAGTGAGAGGGTGATCTGCCCTCCTAACTTCTCTGCACCTGCTTCTCTGGTTTTGGGACGTGGCACGGGGAGCTGCAAGACCCTTCAGCTGTGCCTGCTCCGGCAACATCCTTCCTAGATCTGGGCTCTTTCTCCGCGAGCTAGAGGAGCAGTGGGCACGAGGACACCCCCCACCACCACCACGGGCAGTGATTCAGTCCCAAGGAGCAACAGCAGGCATGAGTAGTCCCTTGCAAAAATCCATTTCCTCCACCAGCTAGAGACCGCTGGCCCGGTTTCTCTGGGGCAAGCCCCTCTGTGCCCTTGACTGTCGTGGTCCCTGGCAAAGAGCACAACCCTGCTCTCCGTCCCCGCCTAATCTTATCTGCCCTTTGGAGATTTGGGGAACAAAAACTCATTTTATGTGCCTTTAGGAAAATGAGAACTTGAGGGTGATGCCATTATCCTTCTTTGCCTCCCCACCTACCTCTGTTCTCTCCCCAGGGCCCAGATACCCCTGGAGTGGATCTGCAAGTCAGGAAGCTGAGTAGACATTCGAGTAGGGATCAAAATGTCAGTCTACTCACCAGAATTTACAAGACAGTTCTCTTGGGCCTCACTACCATAGTTCTAGGGAGGGACTAGCTGGTGGCCTTCTCCCTGAAAGAAGGGTAGCCTCTCTTTGAAGATGATGGATTTCCTCAAAGACAATCTCCCTGCAGATTCCTGTTGCCTCTTATATCTCTTCTCTCCAAGGACCCCGGGTGGCCTCTCCTGCACAGGTGGTGGGTGGTGGCCGGTGAGGGGGGGGGGTCCTATAGCTAGAGTGGGGTTTCTTTGAATTCCAGCAGCTCTGAGAACTTATTAATGTGTCAGTAGTGTGTTACATCTGTGCCACAAAGCAAAGGAGCAAGAAAAAGCCCCCCATCGATTCTTCGCAGCACCCCATTACATACAGGATGAGTTGTTGCAATAGACAGTCCACTGTCTGTCCTGAGGACTTGCATCACAGATGAGGGCACTGCCCAGGGCAACTAGGGAAATTCCTACCAACAGGAGAGATGTGGAAATATCTGTTTCCCATTCACGTTAAGGCCAGGGATGGAAATTCTGGCCTAAAACAACCTTTTCTGGGCCAACCATCTTAATGGGACATTAAATTTCTCCAAGACTCAGTTTCCTGACCTGTAAAATTAGAGTTGAACTAGGCTGCATGGTTTTCCTAGCTCGGATTTTTAAGAGTTAAGATGATGGAATGTGCTGGTGTTGTATAAATAAAAGAGGCAAGTTTTGTTTTGTTTTGTTTTTAGCTATTTGGAAATCCCCTGTGCAACTTGTGACTAGAGATAGAATTCAGATTTATAACCTAAGATAATCCTTTCCTATCTCAAATATCCCCAATTTACTCTCTGGCTTACTGTTATATTCCATTGTGAGTTAAGCCACATATATTTTGTCCTGATTAAATAAAAGCAAAATCAAGTAACTACTTCAAGCCAGTGAGTAAACTCATAAAACTAGAAAGGCATGGCAAAGATGTCATCTAGCATTCACAGCATGTGTTGAAGCCGTCTGGTGACAAATGGATAAGGAACAAGTGAGGGTGTGTTTTTCCGGGACAATTACAATGATCTGAAGACTAAGAGGTGGGTTTGTTGGAAGGACACGTGCGGTCTCCTGGGATCCACAGGCAGGCAGGGCAGCAGGCTCCACAGGGACGGACCCCTTCTCACCAGCTCTCCAGGCACATGGTCTCTTATCTTGGCTTCTCTCTGCATATCTACCTCCCCCTTACTGAGGAGGAGGTATGGACAGGGTTGACAAATGGATGAAAAAGCCTGTTTCAAAGTGCAAATATCTCAGTGAGACATTTTTCTAATAAAACTGAGTCTTCAGTTACTGTGCACTTAGTTTTAATGGTCTTCGTTGCTGGGGTGCCCAAGGAGCTTAGAGTTGGGGGGCTTTAGGATCTCTAGTAGGGAGAAAAAAGCAATAAAGCAAGGGATAACAAAAGAGGGAGAGTTGATTGAAAACTGTCAACTCCCTGAAAGATCTAAACAAGGCATGAAGCCTCCCATGTCCCTGGTTCATGATTCTGGAGACAGTTGACCTGTTGACTTAGAGATATCATTAAAAAGCATCGGCTAGAAATAGTGACAGTGTCAGAAGCTGTTCTCCACATTAGGATCTGACAAAGAGTTACTTTCGATAAGAAAAAGTGAACCTTTGCTTATTACTCAGACATCAGACATCTTTGGTCTTTTTTTTTCTTTTTGGAAATAATTTCCAGACCTCACAATAATTTGAGCCAAAAGTTAGAGTCCCAGATCCTAATCCAGGCTTTGACACTAATTTTTCAGAAACTGTTTTCCTGGAGCCTGGAGTTTGATGAATGGCACTGAATTCCTTCCCTGCTGCCTTCAGTGGCTAAACACTTTGACATCTTAGAAAGGGCTAGAATGCTGGTTCCATCACTTATCAGCTATGTGTCCTTGGGAATGCACTTACCCTCTCTAAGTTTTGCTCATAAAGAATTGAGTTGTTAGCTTTCTTGTGATTTGTCATGTCGTTCTATTTTTCTCTCTTCCAAGGCAGTGTCTCTCCTCTGTAACACTTTGTGCTATCCCCTGTGCCCCTGCTGGCAGGACGCTGAGCTGAGCACCCATGCTCATCACCCATGCTTGATGGACAGCCCTTTTTTGGTGGCCACAGAGACACAGACAGAGAGCTGCTGCTCAGTAGGTGCCCCTCTTTCCTAAAACAAATACATAGCAGACATTGGAGAAGCAATACAATTCTTTTCCAGAAGGTTCCATCAATTGCCTCAGGGAAGTTTTAGTTAACTGAGGCCAGGACTTCTCCTGTAGATTCCCCCTCCTCCTCAGCTGTTTCTCCTCTGCCAGTTCTCTCTGATCTTCCTTGGATGGGAGGTGGCTGTTGGAGGAGCATGAGTTTTGTTCCCACGGCTGAACAAAGGGGGACTCAGCAGAACAGGACCAGGTGGAAGTGGAGAAAAGGAAAGGTGGGCTTTTTCAAGTTGCCATTAATTTCCTCTTTAATAATCTAAAATCTAAAGCCACTCACTATTTGCTGCCAAAGGGCAAACTTTCTTCTGATGATAGCCAGCCTCATGCAGCCTGTGTGAGGAGTTCCTATTTCTCCTCTGAACAGAACTTTGGTCCTGTTTCTGGCGAAATAACAATTCTGGCCTTACCAAGCTGAAGGAGTGCTTGTCCCCTCCATATTCTGGGTAACTGAGAAGTTCCGGGCATTTATTGGCAACGATGAATGCCTGCTATCCCTGATTTCCCCCCTTCCTGGGTAGGAGAATAAGAGGTTCAGCCAACCTCACAAAAATGAAATACGAGCACTAATGTCAATTCAAGCGGAACCTTCTGAAGGAGTCCAAGGTAGTGATGGTCCCCTGAAAAACGGCACTGCCTGCTCCATGATTTCTAGAGAAACTGCTGGAGGTAAGCTTTCCTGTGTACTAGAGTACTGTACACAACTCAGTGTAATATTTTTTAATCATTTCTACCACTCTCCACAGTAGGCTGTGAGCCACTTGACAGCAAAGTCTGCCTGCACCCCCCAACAACCAAGGGCATGCCACCTGCCTCCTCCGCCACCACCCCTTGCACACAGCGTTTTGTGCAAAGGAAAGAGGGAATCTTTTGCCGCCCATGTAAATATCTAGTCAAGTCAGCATCCCCCCAAGTTCTGAGAGTTATGCTATAAAGTCCACTCATAATTCAGAGAAATAGACAGACAGAAGGCAGATGGGTTCCATGACTAAAGCAGGAAGGCCAGGAATTCTGGATCCATTGACTTGTCTAAAGCTGCATGGAGGGCATGGTATTACCATAACCAAGAAGGTTCAGGATGGTTGAACAATGGTAGCTCTAGAAAAGGAGACAAGGAAGAAAGCACCTGTAATGTGTCTCCAGACAGTGACCTGTCTGTTCCTGGCTGTGCAGACAGATGACTCAGCTCTCAGAGGCTAGAGCCATAAAATATTTGTATCATACATGTGATTCCGCTTGTTCTGATTTCATGCTCGCTAAGCAACTGACAAATTACAATTTGATCGCCCATGTATTTGTTAATACCCCACTTTGTTCTAAAAAGGACATAAGGGGTCTTACAAAGATGCACATGCTTTGATTTAAAAGATAAAATTTGGTATAAATGCATACAGTGGGTTTTTAGTTTGGGCCTGTTTCATATCCATTTTACCTGTATTATTTCCCATTTTTGGGGGGGAACGAGCTGCCCCTTGGGGGCAACTGGCACCATCTCATCACAGGTTTGAGATGGTGTGTGGCCCACCCTTAGCCAATCTGAGAATTCCAGCCACCTGGTCTCAGGGGCTTGGTCAAGTCGTCCATGGATATCCAATCCTGGGAACTTCAGCGGAACTATGAGGAAAGAGCGGCTCTTCTTCCACTGGTACTGCTCTCTGTAGGATGCCCTAAGCCTCGTGCTACCACGAGCTGCCAGGTGGGGAGGCAGGAACCTGAGAATGGAGGCCACAGACAAGAGAGCAAAGCTGAGGGATGGAGGGATACTGAGCATGGATGGGGCATTTGGAGTTCCTAGACACAGGTGTGGCTGAAGCTAGACCTATGGACTGTGTTTCAATAGTCATAATATATTCTTTCTTTCTCAATTGAGTTTCTGGCCAGTCTCAGCAGAGGGTCCTAATTAAAATTCAGCATATAAGAAAAGTGGAGAGAGAGAAAAAGTAAGCATAGAGAAGGAAAAAATGAGACTAGTAGTAAGGTGAGCACCACCACTGCCCGCCCCCCGCCCCCCGCCAAATGCTTGCAATGAATTCAGTACACTTGCTAGCACTGGGCCACAAACTCAACTCAAACCTCACAGCAGTCAACTCAGGGTGAAAACTGCTCAGTTACTTAATTAGAGGACCCAGAAGATTCGAACTAAGCAAGACGCTCAGGAGAAATATTGCTATTCCTGATTTTTAAAATCGAAAGGGATTTCTACCTTGAGCTCCTTATAAAAAAAGCTGCATAAAACAGTGACTCACACCCTCAATAATATCCTTACAAGAAGTACAATAACGAATTACTGAATTTCATAGGACTGTTTCTTATAATATCCTGCAAAGTGGTCTCTGACCTAACACCAAGCACAATCCCATGAGAGCAGCTTTAAAGTGGGGGAAATGGTGCGAGTCCCCCATGCAGCTCTCCACTGGAATGGCTTAGTCACGACCCCACCAGAATGAACAAGCTAAAAACTGTACCCCTAAGTGAATGGCTTGCGGCTATAAAACAGTTAAAAATCCTTTGCTTTGGGAAGCTAATCTAAGCCTTTTATTCTATGCTCACAAGACAGACGAATCATTGTCCATTAAAGTTATTTTTACTGGTTCCATGAAACCATGTCATATGCAAAGAAGAGAGTGTTTATCTTTCTCCTCTTTATGAGGGCCGGGTGAGTGGAGATGCCAACCTGGTTTTCCTAGAAGGACTCCCTTTCTGCATTAAAGGAGCCTTCCTGCCCGCGATCTGACAAAGACATGAGGTTGGGATTTTTTGGTTGGTTTTTTAATCTAATAAATTTCAGCTCTGAAGGAGGCACGGTGGAGTTATATGGCATTCAGACGGTCCCCACGTGCTCACAGAAGGTGGTTCTAAACACATGTGAGTTGAATGTGGGATAATTGCACACTGGAAGCATGTCTGGTAAAGGTTTTCCGTTCCGATCAAGATGGAGAAGTCTATAAATTCCTTAATAACACTCTCTCTCTGGATGTAATCTGGGAAGCTAGGTTTCTAGCATTTTGTATGTCGAACCAATTCGTTTTATTTATATGGCCATTATCCATTTTAAAAATGATGAACAAGTTCATCTCTAAAAGTCACAAGTTTTCATGTACTCCTTCCCTCCGTCGACTAGTATTTCTATTCCATTTCTTCCATAGAATTTCATTCTAATATAACACGTTTTTATATTTGAAAGTCCTTTATGGATATTTACCTTGAGCAAATATACTTTTGTAAATTGAAATTAATTCTTTTTCTTCTTGTGACTATAACGTTCTTATTGTTAAAAATTTCATCTGGATTCAGAAGTTGCCTCTCTGCTGATATCCTGCCCATAGTATTATTGGAAATCAGTTAGCCTAGAAAGTAGCATTGTTAGACTAATTGTATCATGATGTTGTTGCCAGGTAGTACCCACTGTCAATCACACTGGGAAGAAGTAGATACTAGGGCAGGAAAGAAGGATTGAGAAGGTAGACCTCAGACTAGAGAGGAGGAGAAACTCCTTCCTTTCTTTCTGTGGGCCTTGGGTGATGAGACTGGCTATGCTTTGAGTACCTCTGGGGTGAGCATGAGTGACTTCTTTGTGGGCAGGTCAATATTCAAGCAACTGTAAGACAGTATACTAGCCTGTAGATTCAGAGAAACTGCATCTCATACGAGCTCTAAGTTCTCTGTCTGTGCTTCCCTGAGCCTTGAGTCAAGTTCAACCTGGGCAAGGTTGTGGGGGGAAAGAATGTTCCTGGGACAGATTTGGGTCCTGGTGAAGAAGGGCAGAGCAGAGCCTCTTCCTGAGGCCAGAGTGGTGAAAGCATCATACAAACTGCCAGTGCACCCAGTGTAGCAATCCGTCCAGACCATGGGCAGTAGTGACAGATGCATGATGGCTTTACCAGGAAATACTGTTATGAGACACAAGACATTAGTTATCCTCATAGGGGATTCTCTGAAGCAACTGGAAGAAATTCTCTAAGAGCTGGGGGGGGGCGGTGGTTGGCCAAAGTCATAGTTTGGCAATTTAATGAGAAATTTGGGGGTTTAAGCAGGTTATGGTAAATCAATCCCTATCTCCCCTCTGAATTTGGAACTGATAGAGATTTCGACACTGGAGTCTAAAGATGAACATATCAGTTTCATTACCAGTAGCATTGGCTTGGACATGGTCATCAGATACAGCAAATGACCAGACGGCACACACGCTGGCTCTGCTGGGGCAAAGACAGGAACAGTAGCAGCTATGTGGGCCTCACTCCCCACCTGTCTGGGGCAGAACAAAGTGATCAGTGGGGCCAGACATCAGATTCTAGGAAATAAGCCCTGACCTTTGGGCTGGGACGTTTTAAAGCTACATTGTTAAAGAATCACCCAGCCTTCCACTGTAGTAATTACCGTCAGAGCACAGTACAAATTGTGGCATGGCAGAACCTTGGCTCCAGCCCTGTCCCACCTGCTCTTGGTTTGTGGCTGCTGGGGGTTGGGTGGGGTGGAGGCTGGGGGGGGAGGGATTGCTGTCCCCTCCTCTTTGCCTATGCAGGAGATAGGCCCAAGCCTAGCCTTTGCAGCTGCATACACAGCACCATCCCCCACCCCTCATCCCCATTCATAATTGGGGAAGTACTGCCTTTCTCCTGGCCTGTTTCAGGGGCTGGGTCAAGCCTAGAGATTAACCTGGATTGGCTGCCTTCAACCCTGAGCTGTAATCCACTTCCTTAGAGCTTTGCAGCCAATGTCTTTTCTAGAAGGCTGATGATAAGAGTCAGTCTTGGACAAATGAAGGCCTACCTCTCTGAGCCTCACCCAAAAGAGCTTCCTACTCCTTCTTTCCAAGCTGACCTCACTCTCCTAGAGTTATAGGCCTTCCCATGCAGGAGCAGGGTCTGCTCGGGTTTATCAGTGGGAGGAGCAGAAAATGTGTGTGTCCTGAGGTAGGATGCTACAAAAGAGAAAACCCAGAAAAACTCAACTTCAGACCTCCTCCCGAATCACCAGTCAGCTTCGTTATTCACCTGCACTTGGGGAGGAGGAGTGAAGCGTTGAGGAGCTTCAGAAAAACCCTCCACTGATATTTTTCCCTCCTCAGGAGGGAAACACAAGTTTCTTGTCCTTTATGGAAATGCATGGCAGGTCCGGAGCATGAAAGAACTGCACCTACCTTCCTGGCGAGTGATGGCGGTAGTTCCTCAACCGTGTGAATGTGCTTGATGCGACTTAAAAATGGTTAAAATGATACATTTTCTGTTGGACATGTGTTTGTGTTTACTACCACGAAAAACAAACTGGATCTAATCTTGTTTTGGGTTTTACTTTCCTTGGTTTTGAAGAACTAATATATGCACGTGGTTTAAAATTTTTCAAACACAATGACCTCCCCCCCCAGTCTATCCCCAAGTCAATCTACATTCTTTTCTAAAGGCAAACAATAACACCAATGTTTTGGTAGATAGTTCATGCATACACAAGCAAATACATTTAAAAATTTTTTGACACAAACAGTACCAAATTTTACACGCTTTTCTGCAATTTGCTTTTTTAGCTTAATGAAATTTCTTGGGGGAATGTTCCATATCAGTATGTCAGAGTTCTAGCATTCCTATCTACCTATTCTGTTAGTCCATGGGTGGTCCACAGTTGACTTAACCAGTCCTCCTTGTGGTGCAAATCTAGATGTTTCCAATCTTTGCTCCTCCAAATGGTGAATAGCTTTGAGTATGTGTCACTTCTCATATCTACCTACTCATAGGATAAATTCCCAAATGCAAAATTCTCTAACCATCATTCCAATAGTTTTCAACACAGCCATCATTAGCCCTAATACTGTTGAGTAGACATTGGAAATGAGCAAGATCTCTAATCTGACAAGCTAGCCAGAAAAGTGATAATGTATCCCACTCATAAACCATCGTGTCACACTTTGGTATGTGTACTAAAGGAGGAAAACCATTGAATGAACCCCAAGAAAATAACGTCCATTTTCAAAGAGTGACCCTTTCTGGCAGAGGTCTGGTCAGTCCATAATGCATAACTCCCTGGCTATAAGGAATTTTCTTTGCATAATCCTTATATTTTCCCCAACATAATTTTCCCATGTTTCTACATATCTTTTTTTTTATAATGGAACAACTAAAGAACCCCAGCAGGTTAGCCAGAGAAAGTGATATTACCTACATATGACAGGCGAGGAAATGGGAACAAAGGCCATGAGAAGTTGCAGCTTGTTTGACCAGCAAGTTAGTGGAAGAGTCTGGAATAAGATCCAGATCAATAACCTAATCTTGTGCTTTTCCCACTAATCTAAATGGTCCTTTCTCTCCAGTTCTCAAAAATACATGAACTATTCCTAAATCTACCGGGTCCAGGAGAGGTCGCAGTTTGTGGACAGCCAATGACTGCCTCACTACTTGGAATTTGTCCTGAAGCTCCACAGATGTCGAGGATAAACAGAGGGGGTTTCTCAGGCGTTAAAAATACCTTCAAACAAGGGAGATCCAGGAAGGCTGACGACTCCCAGGCTTGCCTACAGCCGTATGTGGCTCACATGTCAAGATGGGAAGAGGTTAAGTCTGAGCTTTAAGACTGATACTGCTCCCCAGGAAGAACCAGGGAGGAATGGATTTTGTACAATGGGGAACACTTTTTCATATTGTGGGCACCAATATGCTATGAACTCTTTAAAAACCCCTCCCATGAAATGCCACTCAGGGTGGCATAGAACAGGACAGAGCACTCGAGCATTGCACACGGAAGCCACTCTGGGAAGAGCAGGCAACAGCCATGGTGCTGATGAGCGCGACCCTGGTTATATGTACAGTCAACAAGACATTTACTCAAAGCCTGGACTGGGAGCCACAGTAGACAAAGAAACCAAGAATCCTTGGAAGCTAGTCACTTCCAACCTTGATCAATGGGAGAGTCAGTCTTGAGTGCTATAACAAACTCCCCCCAAATATCACTGGCGGAAGACAATGAAGGTCTGTTTCTTACCTGTGTCATGATCACGAGGTGGGGGTATGGGGAAGGGGCAAGGGGTGCTGTGTTCTATGTAGTCACAGACATGGCATCTGTCACCGCTGCCCAAAGTGCACAGGCCGGGACTCAGAGGATTCCTACTGCTTGGGAGGTTGGGAAGTGAGTCTGCCTCCATGCTCAGGAGAGAAAGAAGGGTCTGTGTGAACATACGGGAGTCTCTCTGCTCCATCAACATAAACAGGCTCAGAACCTGAATGGTAAGGGACACAGAAGAGAGCGGCAAATATATGATAACCGGGACAGTGAAAGGAGAAACGATTTGAACAGGACCAGATAGAGACATTTGCATCTAGACAAGTCTTCGGTACAAAAGGATGTGGACACAGATTCTAGAACTATGCTATTACTTACGGCTTATGGAGCATAGAAATATGTTAAGGTTAACTGTGTAACAAACTGTACATAATTCTCATTTCATAGCTAGAATCAATCATTCCCACTTGGCCTTTTTTTGCTGTCTTTATAAAGCCATGGGTTAAAGAACCTTACGGGGTATTTCTAACATGAGATGTCTGGGCGGGGGGAGTCTTACTGACAGTTGAGGTCAAGATTCTTTGTGTAGGGGCACAGGGCACGAAGGCGTTCACCTTAAGAATGGCCACCCTGGACCAGCTTGTTCCTGACTGGTGTGGTACACATTTCTCTTACAGCCTGGAAAAACAAGCGAAGGAGCCAGTGTCGACATCAGGGTCCCTGGCAGGGCTTTTTTGAAACCACACACCATGACAAATCTCAAGGAAGTTAAAAAAACAAAACAATCATAACCAAGGCAGCCTAGCTATGTTGAAAAGAGCTGGGGCTTCATTACTTCAAACCCAAATTCCTGCGAGCTTGGCAACCACCTTACTCTAAAACGAACATCCCTTCACCAGCTATAATGTTTAAAAACATAGCTAAACTCTCTTAGCTGAAGGCTAAGCCTTTTCAACCTCAGAAATGTGAGTATCTACTCCGGAGGGCCCATGAGGGCGGGTTCAGAGGATGTGTCTGTGTTAGAGTGTGTCGAGGTTATCGTAGGTATCCCAGAAGACCTAGGTTATCGTAGGTACCTGTGTTACCCTGCGTGTGACATTCAGAGCAAGACAGAGGAAGGCCACTCAAGTAAATCCACGTTTTACCTTCCAGTGTGTGAAACTGCAGTGCTTTGGCTGAGGAGAAACGGGAACCCACAGGTAACTGACATTAGGACTGTTAAGGAGCTCCCAGAAGACCTAACTCTCGCCGGCTGTGTAATCACAAGCACCTGCAAAGCTCTCGCTGCTGAGGAGCGAGCAAGGTACACCTGCCAGCCAACATCTGCCTGGAGGAAGGAAAGACAGGGCTTCCACCCTGCGCAGAAGAGCGCCGGCCCCTCTTCTCTGCTCAGCTGTCACGCTCAGTTGCACCGTGCGCGGGTCTGCCTGTCAGCCGGTGCTGAATCCGACGGCACCGTTCCAGGTCTTACTATCTGCACTGTGTTCCGAATGACTTGTTGCCCCTACCTGTGTGCACCCAGGAAGGCTCCGGTTTCTATAACAACAGACCCCATCCCTCTGGAGTCTCCTTGCTGCCTGCGGAGGCCGCGTGCTGACTTAGCCCAGCCGTGCGCCTGGCCCCTCTAGACCCGCCGTGCCGGTTCCCACCCAGCCACCAGCGCTGAGCGTCAGTAGCTGCCAAAAGTGCACAGAGGAAATGGAGATTCGGTAAAGAAATAAATAAAAGCAGAGCTTTTGTCAGCCATTCTGATCTGGACACACTGAATTCTGTGCTTCACCTAGGTTCTTTTAAGACTGTAGCAAGAATAGGAAATCAGCTCTCAATTGGCTGACTAGGATGTTTTCTCAATCTTTTGGAAGAGCAGTGGAATTCAAGATTGTTTTAAATCTGGAAGCAGAAGCATGCTGCGTTTATGGCCATGATACTCTCTGGGCGGGGAGGTTAGTCTTTCATTTGTAGAGGTTTTTTTCTAGAGACCAAATAAGGGGGAGAGGATGGGTGAGGTGCCACTCTGTGGGCTTGCTGCAATCTGGAAAGAATAAGGTTTGCACAGTAGAAACGCAAGAGTCGTAAGGATTGTGATTTTGTGTTGTGACTGGATTCACATTTGCAGTTGTCCTTGTAACCAGAAGGATCACGTGACTCGTGTGTGCTCTGAAGGCGCTAACAGAACTGTCTATTCTAATGCAGAAACAGGGGCTCAGCGCTCTGCAGGCTGCGTGAGCAATTGCCCCTCGCCTGTTGCAGGGCCCGTGTGAGCATCAATCTCTAGTGGGCTCTGGGCTAGTTCCTTCTCGACCAATCGTGGTTGCTATGAGCAGGTGACCTCACAAACTGTTTTAGCAACTTTTACTGCTGCGAATCATTCTCTTGGGAGCCTCAGAAGCTGGCAAAATAAATCTTTGTATTCACTCTGTTTATATTCTGACAGCATGAAAAACCTCTGCTTTGAAAAGGGAAGCTTTCCCAAGCAAATGCAACTGAGGGGATAGATTCCCCCTGCGTGGCTTTGAAGGTGCTAACGTAATAATAATAACTGCTTTCATTTTGATAAGCTTTACAGATTCCAGAGTTCTCTCAAGAGTTGCATTTCATTTGATATTTGCAGTTACCACATGAAGTAGGCAGGGCTGACCTTGACCGGCATCCCTATCAGATGCACAGTGGCATTAAATGGCTTGCCAATGTCACAAGGGGAGTAGTTGGCACAAATTGCAATGCAGACGTTCTGACAAGTCAGTAGGCTTTCTGTTCTACCGTTCCACTAAACTTCTAAAATAATCCTATGGATTTAAAAAATATATAATCGCCACTCATATGCAAGCCCCAGAAAATTCCCAGGCTGATGAAAGGGGTCTATTTTGGTGATGCAAGTGAATATCGAGCTGCTGATTTTGAGCAAAAGCAGCCAATGCAAATAAGCATGATATATTCATATATTCATCCATTTGAAAGAAATCTGATGGCAAGAATTTGCTCCAACAAAGCAGATTCCAGAATGTGCCAGCATCTGTACAAATGCGTGTCATTCTCCGCAACCTCCATGCACAGAGGAGGACCACAGATTCCTTGAGCAGGAAGACCGCATGGAGCCTCAGAGGTAATTTTATCAACCCCATTTTCCAGGGGAGGAAAGCAGGTTCAGAGAGCAGTGCCCTGCCCAACATCACACTGTTAAAGGTGTCAGACTCCAGACCTTCAGACACCACAGTCAGTTCAGAGAGACGCTTCTGAGCCTCTGGACGGTTCCAAGTCATGAAAGCACCACTAAATTATGCTCCGTGCAGGATTTAAGCAGATGAGCACAGTAAAGCCTCTTAGCAGGATTTAGAGCAACAACAGGCTGGAGTCAAAGGCTTGCGGCTTGTTTAAGGCTGTTCTTCTGACAGTGGGTCTCTCCAGAGTGTGGACTCCCTGGAAGTCGACTTCAACTCTGCTTCGCCCTTGAGCCTCAGCCTTGGAGCGTGAAGCCAGGATTACCGGCTGCCTGGTGTGGTGTGATGGCGGGGACAAGGGTTTGGCTCTGGGCTCCCCTGTGCTTTCCACATGGCTTCAGTTATCAGCCAGGGCATGGTGTGAGGCCCAGAAAACCACGCCAAAACAATCCTGACCAATGGTGCAAAGGGCTATGGTATTTATTCAGGGGCTTTCTCAGAAGACTTTCCAAATATTCCATCGGGAGGTTTATTTTCAAACCTCAGTCCAAGACCAAACCACTTACAGTTATGTCAGCCTCTTCGCCCAAGGTGTCCCTGAGCTGCTTTCAGCAGGCTTCTAAAAGAATCCCGGAGACTCGGTGCTTGGACTGTGCCTCTGAAGGAATGGCCTGACACGGGGGTCAATCAGAAACTTTCCCTCAGGTCTCCCTGCAAGGGACTTAATCAGACAAAATTCCGGGAGGGGCTGCCACCCTGGTGGGGCAGAGGTTGCATGTGCTGCTCCCACCCCTCGGGCCCCAAAGCCCACTGCCTCCGGCGCCTGCAGTGCTCCCATCTCCTAGCCCCTAGCTGAGTCCCTCCTCTGGGATTGCCTTTGGATACAGGTTGTGGCCTCCCATTAGATTACAGCTCCTTCCCCAGAAAAACCCTGCGTCTGATGACGGGTCCATGTGGGGTTGCCAAGGATTGACCCCTTGCTTCACTCAAAACATCTTTGCAGGGACCACCCCAGCTCCACAGCTCTCGGTGCGATGAGCTGCGGCCTCTGTGCTGTCCCATCAAAGTGTAGCTTCGTCCTCTGTCCAGGCCCGCAGCCTGAGCCCCGGTGTGATGGTGCTCCTCAGGGCATCCCCACCACGGCGCTGTATTTGTTCCCAGGGATGAACCTGCCCTGACCCGCTGTCATCCAAATTCCACAGTGGCAGCAGGGCTCAGGCTTGGCGTGGTGCGTGCTGCGGGTTTGGACCAACGTACAATGACACGTGTCCATCCATCAGCACAGTTTCGTACAGGGTAGTTTCACTGCCCTAAAATCCTCTGCTTTGCCTCTGTGTGCTACCTCCCCCTTGCTCACTGGCCGCCACTGATCTTTCCATTGTCTCCACAGTCGGCTCCTTTCTCATCTTTTCATCCCAATAAACCAACTACCCAAGGTCATTCTGGGAGAACGCGGCCATCGCAGAAGGACCCTGCAGTCTGTGAAGTGGCCTAGAGTTATGGCAGCCCTGCCTTATGCCACAGGCACAAAGACAGGCGCCACCATCCAATGACTTTTTGGCAGTCAAAGGGAACTTGTGACTGCCATCGGTAGGCATGACAGCCAAGCATGTGGTCCCCGGGGATAGCCCTTCACATGGGTCTTTCCTTGCTGCATTTATATTTAGCTCAAATGCAAAACTGCAGTTGTTTTCCTCAGGGACAGGCACCAACCAATAACCAAAACGAATAAGGAATAATTGTGACCTTTCTTCCCTGTGGGACATGTGGTCACTGCTCAAATTTGGGACCACATCCCCGACAACCAGCTTTCCCATGCCTGGCCCGTGAGATGTACACCCATGTTTATGGTATCAAAGGACATTCAGAAGGAAAGGACTGGAATTCTGGTTCTATAGCTTTTTTTTTTTTTTTAATTTATTCGACAGAGATAGAGACAGCCAGCGAGAGAGGGAACACAAGCAGGGGGAGTGGGAGAGGAAGAAGCAGGCTCATAGCAGAAGAGCCTGATGTGGGGCTCGATCTTTGCCCTGAGCCAAAGGCAGACGCTTAACCACTGTGCCACCCAGGTGCCCCTGGTTCTATAGCTTTTAAATAATGTTTCTATGTTTTCATTTTTTTTAAATTAAGAAATACCTCAAGGCTCGCCTGGGTGGCTCAGTTGGTTAAGCATCTGCCTTTGGCTCGGGTCGTGATGCCAGGGTTCTGGGATTGAGCCCCACATTGGGCTCTCTGCTCAGTGGGGAACCAGGGTTGTCCCTCTCCCTCTGTCCCCAGCTCGTGCTCTCACTCTCTCTATGTATATATATATATATATATACACACACACGTATTTATTTATTTATATATTTTATATATAATTTTTTATATATACATATATATTTTATTATTTGAGATATATACATATATATCTCAAATAAATAAATAAAATCTTAAAAAAAAGAAATAAAAAATATTTCAAACCTGTGGAAGGGAGCAGAAAGTAAAATACACAACCAATCTGCCTTCCATCCACATTAAATAGCTGTTAACATTTTCTCATTTTTACTTGTGGTCCCTCGTAACAAAAGAAAAGAAAGCTACAGCTAGCCCCCCACCCCTACTCTTACTCCCCTCTTCTTTCCCCTGCAGGGGCATCTCTGCCTGAAGTTGCACCGTGTGATTCCCATGCATGCTTCTGTACTCTCCCTAAACATTTGTGTGTCCAAAACATTTACTAGCATTTGATGTGCCTTCAGAATTGACTGAAATGGCGTCATATTGTATATATGATTTTGAGATTGGCTTATCGTCCCATACAATCTATTTTAGGAACTCATTTATGTTGTTCGAACACAATATAGGCCTCGTGCATGTATTTAACTGCAGCCCAGTACACCACGGTTTCTTCGTTTCCCTATAGAAGGACAGTTAATGGTTTGCTTTGGTTGTTGCCCGTGTCTTTGTGTACGTGTGTGCAGCTCGTGGAGCATAGGCACCTGGAAGCAGAAGTGCTAAGTGGCAGGGGATGGACTCCTTCACACTCCCCAGTATTGACAGTTTGCTCTCCCAAGTGGTTGTACCAGTTCACATTCCTCCCAGGTCAGAAACTCCTGTTTTCCTGCATCCTCACCGTCACCTGTGACGCTTCCAAAATTTTCCAACATGATAGGCACGAAAGGCATTTTGTTGACTTAATTTACGTTTCCTTGATTACTCATAATCTTAAGCCTTTCTATATGTTTACAGGCCAGTTTTGTTTATGTGTCTGTGTGGATGTGTGTGAGAGAGGGGGAAGGGAGGAAAAGAGAAGGAGAGGGAGAGAGACGGAAAGGGGGGGAGAGCCCCATGGGAAAGAGGGAAGGAGGAATGTAAGGGGGAAAGGAGGGAGACCAGTTTGAATCCTTTGCTCCTTTCAAAAAACTGGTTTACCCTTCGCTTATACATTTGTAACTATTCTGCATTTATTCTGAAGTGTTTAAATTGCAAATATCTTCTGCTAAACTGCATAAGCTTTTAAAATTTTGTTTATGTTACCCTCTGTTATAAATCGCTTTATAAATTTAACATAGTCAAATTCATAAATCTTCTTTAGATTTGGGGGTATCTGTTCCTTAATGAATCTGCTCATAACTCTACATAGTCTCCCATATTGTTTTCTAAAAATTCTAAATTTCTGCTCTTCACATTTAAATTTTTGTCCATCTGGAATTTACTTTTGCTTATGTGGTGAAGTAGAAATCTAATTTTGTCTTTTCCAAATAGAAAGCTAAATGTTTCAGCACCTCGTAAGGATAGTCCAGCTTTTCCCAGTATTTGAAATGCCATTTCTGTTAAATACAAATTTCCATGTACAAGTGGATCACTCCTTTGAGTCTCCAAACCATTCTGCTGGCCCGTGTCTGTCCCCGTACCATACTGTAACTTGAACATTGTATAGCTAATGGCGATATTTAGCGGTTGGTGCAGTGGGTCACCTCATTCTTTGTTCTCACGTTTATTTATTTGTTTTCCAGTATTAATGAGATATAATTGACAAATACAACTTCTAAGTTTAAAGTGTACAATGTGATGATTTGATATATGCATATGCTGTGAACGATTACCTCAATAATGATAACACATCTGTCACCTCAACAGTTACTCTGTGTGTGTGTGTGTGTGTGTGTGTGTGTGAAAGATATTTAAGATTTCCTCTTAGCAAATTCCAAGTATGCAATAAAGTATTGTTATCTACAGATTCAAATTTATTCTGACGTTCTTTGTTCTTACCCTTCCAATATTTTAGGCTTAGCTAATTGATTTCTTGTAAAAAATGCTACCGGATTGATAAAGGAAATGTGTCTAATGGAATAATTTGGTAACTTTTTGCCACTTGTAAAATATTGAATCTTCCTGACAAGAAATGTGATACATCTTTTTACCAAGGCTTTCTTGCTAAATTATACACTTCTATTATTTAATATAGATTTATACTTTTCCCTGTAAAGATTTTACACGTTTTTATTAGCTATCTTACGAAGTTTCCATAACGCTTGCTATAACTGTAAACAGTGTCTTTTTAAAAAATTATATTTTCTAATAATTTGTTGCAGGTGTTCAGGAACCATTTTTAAAAATCAGTTTTAAATGAGGCAACTTGTATATTTCCTTATTTCTTCTAATAGTTGCTGATTACTTCTCTTGGATTTTTAAAAATAGATAATCATAGCATCCATAAATAATGATACTTTTATTCTTTAAATTTGAATATTCATTTTATTTCCTTTTCTTGTCGTTACTTCACTTGCTAAGACTAACAGAGCAATGTTGAGTAAGGGCTTTTTATAGTAGCCATCCTTGCCTTGTTCCTGAACTTCAGTGAAATTATTTTAGAGAAGTGAAAGTATGACTTTCACTGTAGACTGATAGTAGACAAATTTTATTGGGTTGTTCTTCTTACTTCTGGTATGCTAAGTGATTCTGGTTATGAGTGGGGATCAAATTTTATGAAATGCATTTTCTGCATCTTCTGAGGTGATCACGTTTTTTCTTCTTTACCGTGTATGTGGCAAATTACATTAATATTGTTTTCTATTGTTAAGCTCTGGTTTCTTTAGTAACCCAACTTGGTTAAAATGTATTGGGGCGCCTGGGTGGCACAGCGGTTAAGCATCTGCCTTCGGCTCAGGGTGTGATCCTGGCATTATGGGATCGAGCCCCACATCAGGCTCCTCCACTATGAGCCTGCTTCTTCCTCTCCCACTCCCCCTGCTTGTGTTCCCTCTCTCGCTGGCTGTCTCTATCTCTGTCGAATAAATAAATAAAGTCTTTTAAAAAAATGTATTATTTGCAACACTACTAGATTCAGTTTGCCAATGTTTATTTCAAAATTTTATGTATTTCTTCATAAATGAAATTCATCCATAATTTCCTTTTTTGTAATGTCCTTTCCAGTTTTTGTTGTCAAGGTTATATTAATATCATATAATGAGTTGGAAAGCATTCTCCCTTTTTCTTGCTTCTGGAACAGATTGCATAAGATAGGAATTGAATTTCCCTTGAGAGTTGATAAAAACCTACCTGTAAGTCTCTCTGAGGTCTGCACTCTTTCTGTGGATAGATTTTAAGTTACTGATTAAATATTTTATTTTTTAAAAGGTTTTTATTTTTATTTATTTATTTGACAGAGAGAGAGAGAGGGAGAGAGCAGAAGCAGGCAGAACGGCCGGCAGAAGGAGAGGGAGAAGCAGGCTTCCCTGCTGAGCAAGGAGCCCGATGAGAGGCTCGATCCCAGGACTCTGGGATCATGACCCAAGCAGAAGGCACTTAACCAACTGGGCCACCCAGTTGTCCCTGGTTAAATATTTTAATGGCCATAAGTCTATTCAGCTTTTCTATTTCTTTTGAGCTATAGTTTCTTGGAATGTTTCCATTTTATCTAAAATTTCAATGTTACTGCAACAAAGTCATACATAGTCATCATCTCATGACTTTGTGAATTTATACTATATCTATAATTACATCTTCTCTTTCTTTTCCAGTGCAGTTCATTTGTACCATCTTTTTTTTTCTCCTTCTCTTTTGCCTTTGTCTTTTTTTTTTTTAAGATTTATTTATTTATTCGAGAGTGAGAGAGAGCAAACAGAGGGAGGAGCAGAGGGGGAGGGAGAGAATCCTCAAGCAGAATCCTTGTTAAGCACAGAACCCCTCGAGGGGCTCAATCCCAGGACCCTGAGATCATGACCTGAGCCGAAATCAAGAGTCAACAGCTTAACTGAGCCACCCAGGTGCCCCTCTTTTGCCTTTGTTAATCACTTCGGTTGTTTGCCTTCTATTTCATTCATTTTGCTGTTGTCTGTATCTTTTTTTCCTTTGTCTTTTCTTGAGTTCACACTGGTATTTTTCTTCTAGCTTCTTTAATTAGACGCGTTCATTCATCCTCAAAATTTCTTCTTTTTGCCTGTATGCGTATGTGTGTATGCCTACCTGTAATCTCGTCTCCGAGGCACTGCATTAGCTACATCTCACAATCGTGATACGCACTTTTTCCCTCATCATTCAGCTCTAGATATTTTTAAATTTCCATTATGATTTCTATTTGGACTCGTTAATAATTCAGAAATGTTTTTATATTTCCAAACATATGGTTCCTTTTCTGTAGTTACATTTTGTAATTTGCTTCCAATTTAATGGCCTTTTGGAAGGGGCTGTGGTCTGTATGATATTGATTCATTTGTTACTTTTAGATTCTTGCTTTGTTGCCAAGTATGTGGTCATTCAAAAATAAGTGCAGTGTGTATTTGCTAATTGTTAGATACAGGAAATACTATACTCAAGTTATTAAATGTGTTGCTTCAATCATTTATATGTTTACTAGTTATTTTGGTGGCTTAACCTACTTAATATTGAGCATTGTGTTAAACTAGCTCCCTATGATTGGGAATTTCTTGATTTTTTTGTGATTCTGGTCATTTTCCTTCATATATCTTAAGACTATATTCGTAAAAGTTGACAATTTCAGAATTTTTAAGTCTTTTTGATGAATAGTTTCTGGCCTGTCTGTATGATAATTCCTCCTTTGCTCCATTTCTTCCTCTTAGAACTAAAACAGAGACAGGGCATTTTGCCATCATTGCCCATACCACAACCCCAGTGCTCTTGCATTAAGATTTATACCCTCCCTTTGAGACGCAGATTTTCCTAACTTTTTCTGAGATTTGCAGCCCTCACAAGATCCTCTCTAAGCGTCCACCCCTCCACCTCCTTTCCTGATGTCAACTGCTTTGGGGGAGCATTTCCCCTTATTTTATGATTCAACTTTTAGCTGTCTCCTCGTGTTGCTAAAATTGAAGATTGAATTTTATTTTCCATTCCTCTTGTTGCTTTTGGATGCTTTCCAGGCAATCCCAATTTTTACTGCCATCTTCACGCTGGAATTTTTACATAATGAAACCTAAGGTTAATCAACGTCTTTATTTGTCTCATGAAAATTACCTTATCCATATCCGTTTTGATCACTCTTTCTTTTACCACGTGCTCTCCTTGCCTAGTATTTTAATTACTCCTTGGCTTCTAACCCCAAACAAATCATCATTATATGGTTTTGTGATCAATGCTCATTTAGATTTGCCCATGTCTTTTTTTTGTCTGTCTCTCCACTTGCCTTTGCTTCTTGCTTCCCATGGCCTCTCCCAGAGAGGTAGAGCTTCTGGAATTCTTTCAGTGGGGGGCTGTGAATAGTAGATTATCTCAATCTTTGCTTGTCTATTGATGTCTTTAGCTTGCTTTCACTTTTGAATTTTACTTTAGCTGAGAATAGAATTCTAAAGTGCCCATTATTTTCTCTGAAGTTATTGTTCCATTACCAGTGTCTGTTATGCTATTAAGAAATTAGCTAGCAGTTTAAGTAATAATAGCAAGAACAAAAATTCTGGATACTTCACAAAGACACAAGGATGTAAATGAGAACAACTGGAGGAACACTGACTAAGTGATGATACTCATTTTCAACCTCACTTTTCAATTACACACGTTTTGTTTAAATTCAACTATTGTATTTTTATTTCCCCTGATGTCAATCAATTATTCTTACGACCTATTTGGAATCTGTTGCATTTTTACATATTTAACGCATATGTTCATCCTGTTAAAATTCTTCATTTGGAAGAGCTGTAAACAGGTCTGAAATTTCTGTTTCCAAATTTTGTTTTTGTTCTTTTTTGTAAATGTGCAGCTATGAGATGTTTTTCTCTTCAGAGGTGACACTCTTGCGTTGTTTTGGTGACAAAAAAATCACCTAATTATAGGAAATGTCTTGACATCCCGAACAGCTGGAACCACTTTTGCTAGCTTTCTGTGTCATTTCAGGCAAAACACTTCCATTCCCTGCGCCCCCCCTCTAGTCCTCCCAGCCCCTGAGGGGCTCTGACACATTCCTAATCCACCCTTGACGTGGCCAGCAGAAAATCCAGGCCTTTCAGTGATGCGGTTCCATGAGTCAAAGTGCTAATCTTCATGGATTTCCAACATATCATTTAAAAAAACAACAAGGGGAAGAAACATGTGTAAAATGTGATTCCTTTTGTATAAATTTTTTTAAGAAGATAGATAGTTGGTAGTATAATATGAACAATTCTGAGGTGAGGAGAATCAGTGGTTAACTGTTCATGGTGTTAAATAGTTTCGGAAAGAGAAACTAGGTAGTGGAAGACCTCTCTTTCTTTTGTACTTTTTTGAAGTATTTAAATCATGTAACTCAGCAGATATTATATCATACACATATTTGTATGTTGTATATTTATGATTATATGTGTATGTTTGAGTATATATACATGATACATACACTGTATATACTATATTGAGATTATATATGTTGAGATCATATATGTAATATATATTATGCATTACATATTATATATAACAGAAAATTATATATTATATGATAATATATATTACATACAATAGGAGTTCAGAAAACTGCTGTTACATATATAATATATATGTATAAAATATATAATTAAGATACATATATTTGTGTGTGTCTGTGTGTGTACATACATATATACACATAAACAGCAGCAACTTTCTGAGCAGGAAGACCATATACTACCATTCTTTCTGGCTTATTTTCTTCTTTATACTTTTCTGCTGACAAAACTTAAAGGAAAAAAAATGTAGAGAACAAAAGGCCTCATATTATACCTGTACCAGCTTGCTAGGGCTGCCCTCACAAAGCGCCACAAATTGGATGGCTCAAATGCCAGAAATTGAGTGTCTTACACTTCTAGAGGCTGGAAGTGTGCTACCAGGGTTGGCTCGGCAGGAAGGGTCTGCTCTAGGCCCCTCTCCTTGGCCTGTGGATGGCTGTCTTCATCTCATGCCTCTTCACACTGTCTTCTTCTATGTGTGTCTCTGTACCCAAATTTCCCCTTTTAGTAAGTTCATTAGTCACATTGGATTAGGGCCCACCTGGAAATACCTCACTTAACTTGATTATCTCTGCAGAGACTCTGTCTCCAAATGAGGTCATGTTCTGAGAGGTACTAGAGGTTAGGACTCCAACACATCTTTTGCCGGGGGGTGGGGACATAACTGAACCCATAATAGTACTTAATATGATAGGAATTCACAGAAGTGGAGAAAATAAATAAAGTAAATGGAGACACTTTCTGCGGGAGGTGACATTGGACCTCATTCTTGAAGGATAAATCATCCTCCATCCTTTGATAGGGAGAAAGAGTGGATTTCACACTCTCCTCCCCTCTTTCGCTGGAACAAGATGGGAAAATGAATGTTGGGAATGAGGATGACAAATGAGCAGGATATTCATGAGGTCCATATGCCTAGAAATAAGTGTTTCATTCCACACAGTGAACGTAAACTGGGATTGAACTGATGAGGCCACAGTAAGGGAGTAGAGCTAAGTGGAGCACAAGGAAGAACTTGGAAGTAGCCAGAGTTGTCCTGTAATGGAAATGGGCCACTCCACAGGTGAGGGCATGCCTGGGGGAAATTGAGGTGGAAGCCACAGAAGGGTTCTTACTGGGTAGGCAGCTGGATTAAACCAACTCTAGTCTTCCTCTGAAGTCCAGCCCAGCATAGGTGTGCAGGGAGAAACCTGTGAGTGGGGCGGGAAGGGGCAGGAGTTACAAATGATAACACTCCTTCTGGGGGAGAAATGAGACCCCAGACACAAGAAGGAAAGCTCTTTTCTAAAACCTGAACCAGAGACAGTGGGGGGACAATGGGAGCTGGGGGAGAAGACACTTACTCCAGTGGGGAAGGTCGGACTCGCCAGAGTACCACTTTGCAGCCATATTTTCTCGGAGCCACAAAGTCCAGGCCCAAAACATGGGGTCAAGGGTATGAGAATTTTGGCCCAAGATGAATAAACCTGGCCTCAGCAGCTGCCACCACTCTGGAAATTTGTATGTTGAAGGCATGTGAGCACTTGAGACTATTTCTAGTTCCAGCTGCTCCACGGTATTAATAAAGGTCTAATTGCTAAAACCATGTGCAGTGGACATGGTGTTCATTTTCCTGACACATGGAAAATGTGGTTTGGAGGCTGAGCTGTCAGACCCAAATCACCTCCAGACCCTGCCTATTGAAAGCACATTTCATCACTGGGCGGGACTTGGGAAGCTTGGTTGATGGCTGAGTTATAGCTATTTGTATCCAAACAGGGGAGCCGACATGACAGGTTAGAGTTCCTGTCAAAGGAGCGTGGCACCAAGTTCCTTCCAGCCCCATTTCCCAGGTAACGGGCTGTGGAGAAAGACCATCCCCTTATCATGCCTGCAGATAAAGGGGCCATTTGCCCAGCATTCGGATCAGGTTTATAAGGTATCCCCCAGCTCCCACCAGGTAGTGTGATAAGGAAGACACGACCTCGTAACTCGGAGACGAGGTGGGTGAGGGCAGTAGGGACTGCAGCCCTGTCTCTGCCTCTCTGTGGGGAGAGACACCAGGAGGCTCCGTGCGGGGAGGGGGCTGCCCCACTCTCCCCTACTGCACCCACAAATACTGGTTGCTCTCTCTCCTCCTAATCTAAACATAGTTGACTCACTTTTTGCTTCATGGTACCACAATCTATATTCACAAAAACTACTCATAAGTTGTCCCATACATCAAAGATCAAAGTCCACGCATTTATACTTTAATACTGGTTCCAATTTTTTTAAGGGAATCCCCCTCCCTAAGTTCACTCACTTAATTCATCTTTCTAGATTGTGACGAGAGTTCCCAGCTCAGTCTTCATTCCTTATTGGGCTTTTCATGCACAATATTGGAGTACATTAAATGACCCTCATGAGAAGTTCCAGGAAAATATGCCTTGCTGATTTATGGGCCTGCCTCCCGGAAACCTGGGTTTCAAGAAATCCTGGACGTTGACAAGCGGTCTGACATAGTGACTAAGAGCCTGAACTCCACAGTCAGACTCCCTGGGCTTCAACACTGGTCCCACCATTTATTCTTCATGTGACCTTGGGAAAGTGTCCTTGGTTTTCTTATATGTAAATTAGGAAAAGTGATAGTACTTCTGCAGAGGATAATTGTGACAAGTAAGTAAGCTATCATGTGTAAAGTGCTTTACAATAAATGCTAGCCATTATTACTGCCTCCACAGACAGAACGTTGTTAGATCAAGTAAGAGTTGGGTCCCAGGAGACCCAACGAACAAATGCGAGATTTGCACAGGTGCGCCTCACAGGGTCACACTGTGCGCGGTGTAACCAGTGTACAGTGGGCATGATAGGGTTCCGCAGGAAAACCAAGTACGCCTTGGCTATTGGAGGAGTGGATATTTGCTAACGCTGAATAGCAAGTCCAACCTGAAAGAGGCGATTTACCTTGGAAGGGTCCTGGCCCACTTAGCCAGAGGCAGTTCGAGGAGATACAGTGGGCCCAGCAAAGACCCAGTCCCTTGGTGAAGTGGACAGCAGGAATTTTACAGAATGTTCTTTGGGCGTTTGGCAGGGCTCAAATCTGTGCAGTAGCCCGCAGGGACAGCTAGAGCAGTTGGGGACGAGGAATGTGCTTTATGAGCGAGCTTAGTGGAAGGGCTGGCAGACAAGTGGTGTGGTTCCCAGGTCAAGACGGTGGTTGGTTTAGAGCCAGGATGAGGACAGAGGATTCGAACATGGTCAGTGCAGAGACATCTGCTTGGAAGAGGCTCCCATGCTCACCACAGGGGCGCGGGGCGAAGCCCCCCAGCCCCCCGGCAGGAGAGTGAGCAGGACTTAACTCCCCAGCTGCCGGCACACAGCGCTCAGAGGTGGGTTCTCTGGAATCACCTCGGCTGAGCTGCGTCGCTCGGGGTCACACCCCTTCCCAGGACAGCCTGATCCGGGCCCCAGCCCTCGCAGAGGTACCAAGGTCCAGCCGCTTTGCCCCAGCTCCGGACAGCCCTGAGTTATCCGTCTTCGGAACCGCACCCCCACCCCGCAAAGGCAGCTAAGGCTCCTGAGAAGACTGCGCTGAGGCTTAACCGGTCACCCCGTCCGATCCCGCTCTCCGCCGCGGAGGGGGACCCCAAGAGCACTCCCCCAGACGTGCCCCCCACGGTAACCGCCGCCTCAGAGTCTGCTTCCTGCGCGGCCCTGATCCTCGCCTCAGGAGCCACGCGCTCCCGCGTCGCCTAGCCTGTCGGCGTCACGTGACGCTTCCGGTGGAAGGGAAGTCTCAGGGGCCTCCCGGGCCCTCAGAGGCCGCTCGTCTGAGGTGGCGCCCGCGCTGCGTGGAGGAGACTTGCAGGTGTGGTGAATAAGCCTTGGTGGCGTAAAGCTCTGACATTTGGGATTGGTTTTTGTGGAAGTATTTGCTCTCTTAACAAAGCCTGTCTTACCCTGTCTTGGCTAACGTATCCGCCGTTCTTCAGAAACTGTTCTAATTCCAGAGAGAGAAGGAACCACAAGTTAATATCTGAACAGACTATGAAATATTTGTTGCTTGTTTTATGTCTGCTTAAGTTAACTGTTAGAGAAGCATAATATAATTGGTCCCGCGTTGTAGATTTAGCTATTCTCAATAATAATATCGCTAATGAATGCTTTCGTTGTGTTTATGAATTTTGGTTATTCTCAGTGGCAATATTTCCGGTGAATCCTTTTGTGTGTGTGTGTATTTACAAGGTCCTAAGCTAAATAAACCATTTAGGCATTTTGACAGATAAATTTGACCAGAGTGCCTCCAACTGGGAATTAGTCAATATTCTGATGCCCAAAATAGAAAAATCAAGTCAATGTAAATGTAAATAAATATATGCACACACACGGATGGATTCTCTTAACCAGCATTAACTAAGCACCTAGTAGGTGTCTCATGGGCTTGGAGGTTTGCTACATGGCAAGGGCTTCCTCGTCTCAAGGAGCTTATTGGTCCGTGGGAGAGGCAGACTTGTGCTCAGCGGCCTTTGGGATTCAGCGCAGTAAGGACGAGTCAGGGTGCACTGGTGGCCAGAGGGAGGGAGGGGGTACTCAGCTCTGCCTGTGGAGGGCCAGGGAAGGCAGCAAACGCACGGCTGACTCTTAAGCTACAACTTGATTGAAGAATTGGGGTTCACCAGGCACATGAAGTGAGGCAGGGGGAGGAATTCCGGACAGAGACAATAGAAACAGTGAGATGCATCTGGGACTCAACCGACCTAGAGAGTTGACTTGGTGGGTGCAACAGGGGCATAGCAGGCAGGAGACGAGATCGGAGAGAAAGCACAGGCCAGGTTCTGGGAGGTGGAAATGTGATGCTGTGGGATTTGGACTTTTCCATTTATTCTTTCATTTATTGCCAAGTTTGTTTGACCTGCTTAACTGTTGCTCTTCTGGGCTCTAATGCAGACACAATTTTATTCTGAGGGGTAGAGTTTGTGGAATCATAATCTTCAGGCATCATTAAAACTGATTTCCCATGGTTCATACCAGTAAAAACAAGATCCCAGCAGTACATCCAGACAGTGGAATATTATTCAGTGCTAAAAAGAAATGAGCTATCAAACCAGGAAAAGACATGGAGGAAACTTAAATGCATATTACTAAGTGAAAGAAGCCAGTCTGAAAAGACTACATACCATATGATTCTGACTACATGACATTCTGGAAAAGGCAGAACTATGGAGACAGCAAAAATATCAGTGGTTGCCAGGGGCTGGAGGGGGGAGGGATGACTAGGATTTTAGGGCAGTGAAACTACTCCATATGATACTATAATGGTGGATACATTGGTCCAAACCCACAGAATGTACACCGCCCAAAGTGATCCCTAATGTAAACTATGGACTTTGGCTGATTATGACGTGTCAATGTAGATTCATCAATAGTAATGAATGTTCTATCTGGTTGGAGGGTTAATAATGGGGAGGCTATGCATGTGTGGCATTAGGAGGTATATGGGCAATCTCTGTATCTTCCTCTCAATTTTGCTGTGTACCTAAAACTGCTCCAAGAAATAAACTATATTAATAAAAGAAATGACCCCAGCGACTCGGAGCCTTCCAGCTGCCACAACGCAGGCACTCAGCCCTGGGCTCCAGGTGTTCCCAGGCAAATTCTAAGGTTCCAGACAAGATGCTTTCTTACCTGTATTCTTAGATGATTAGCTCATCCCAGTTTCCCCAGAACTTTCTTGGTTTTAGCACCGAAGGTCCTACAGCCCAGGAAAGCCCTCAGTCCAGGTCAAACCAGGCTGGCAATCCTAAAGAGCGTTTAGGAATGTGTCTGACCTGCTCATGTTTGTCTGCTCAGGTCCCTCCTCAGGCTGCCAAGCCATAAGCTAGAATCTCAGCCAGACACCTCGGGATGCTCTGATGGCCTGTGGCAGCTCTGGGCAGCCAACCTTTGTTGCCAGATACCACCTTTCCAGCTTTGGGAAAGAGGAAATAGCCCTCCTCCTACTGGTCAGTTCCAGGCATGAATACCTCCCCACCCCACACCTGAATTTCTCACAGCCCAACAGAGGAGTGACAAAACTTCACAGAAGGTGTAGGGATAATAGAGGTCAAGTTCAGCTTTAAGAGTAATCTCAACTGTTGGCAGAGGCAGCTCCCTAAAGCACACCTCACAGAGCTATTCTCACCTGGTACCTGACCTTGGCTCCATGAGGCAGAGTCCAGCTCACACCTGCCACTAGAAAGTTCAGGCCCAGCTGCCGAGTGGCTTTGAGTGGGAAAGCACTTCTCCGCCCCTCCAGCTTCAGGCCTGCTTCCCAGACAGGGGGACACTCCTGCGGGCCCCAATAGCCACTCTCCTGCCTCCGTAGTATAGCACCCCCATTCATATAGGGTGGCAAAGTTCCCAGGCAAGAGATTTTCTCAGCCCTTCAGCCAGATTTGGAACTGCTTGGGGAACTTCAGGAAGACTATTTAAAAGAGAATCGGCTGGGAGGTCTTTCCTTAAAACACATACACTGACACACACACTTTTTTCTTCCTTTTCCATTTTTCTTCTTTCTAGGCTCTGATGTGAATATGATGGCCGGAGCTCCGGCAGCCATCCTGTAACCCCAAGAACAGAAGCTGTTCATTAAGGTAAATTAAGCAGAAAAATAGAAGGAAGTCTGAGTCCGTGGGGACCGAGGAGCTACCCTAACAGTTCTGACTGCCAACTTCAAGACTTTGTTTCAGAAAGAGAAATAACTACTTATGTGTTTAACCCACCCTTATTTGGGGTTTAACCTAATCTTGATATAATAGGTTTTTCTTGGGATGATTGGCATGGGAATTTCTCCTTCCTTAAGGAGCAATCCCAACCCCTACCACTAGAGGGTGGCCTTGCCCTATATGCCTCAACCTAACAATTACAGATAAAAGAGTCCAAAATCAGTACCATTCTGTATAATTCCGTCTTAACAGTGTGCATGTGACAGCTATGGCCTAGTTTGGGCTGAGCTGGGCCGAACTCTGTCCAATTCCTCTAACATGAGATTTGGATCTCATGTTTTTCCTGTTTTCCCTGCCCAGATCCTCAGCTTCTATAAGCAAGCCCTAGAACCAAAACAGAGAAGCAGGTCGGACTCAGGCAAACCTAACAATTTCTACTTCCAAGCGGAACAAGGAACTTCTAGTCTAAACACCGTTCAGGTTAATGATAACTTTACACTTTTCAACAAGAAGCAATGGGTAGACACTTGCTTTACATTTGTGTATAGAAAGGTGATTTATTAACCACCAGCTGGCAGTTCTAATAAAGGAAGATTCTAGCCTAAAGGATTATTCAATCTCTACTTCCTAGGAGGTGGAAAATTGCCTGCAGGACTTAAGTGACTTTTTTTTTTTTTCCAGTTTACACTCATGGAAGTTTCAAAAATCTCCAGGCAGAGCGTTTTAGTCATTAATAATCTGATGGGAGGAGAGTCATTTATCTAATTCTCACTCTGGCTAAGGGCAAGTTGCTTTCTCAAAATGAAAGTACAGTCCTAGTGCTATAAAAAACCCGCTCAAAACTAACCAACAAAGGACTCTGTGGTGTGAGGGGTGGTTGCGAAACAAACCTCTTCTGATGGTTTCAGATCACATCACCTTGCTATCTCTGCACTGTCCTAGTCTACCTCCAGCTTACACCCCATTACTGCAGGGAGTTTCACTGGAGTTTCACTGGAGAACTATTAACACTGCATTTCTCTTCTCAGTTTCCTTACTGGGCTGCGGTGTTCAGTTCGATCAAACAAAAAATGTGTCTATAGCGTTGAGAAATATTTACTTTGTTCTCCTCCTTCTCCTAGACCATGTAGAAAGTCTTCATATGTAATAAAATCAGAGATCGTTGAGCAATCTCTAAGTAGGAAAAAGGACTGAAACCCCCAGCTCGCTCCCAGGCACAGAATCGGGTGTCTGCCCCCTTAGGGAGTCCCCCAGGGGTTGGCTTGTGCAAATAAACATACAGGATGCCCTGTTAAATTAGAATTCTTGGTGCAATCTTTGGGACACACTCATACTAAAATGTTATTCAGTGTTTATCTGAAATTCAGAGTTAATTGAGTGTTCTGAATTTTATCTGGCAATCCTACTTGGGGGTAAAGAATCTGTTCCTGGTGGGAGGCCAGGGGAGAGCAGTAAAAAATGAGCAGATTCTAGAATCTATCAAGGGGACTGCCCCAGGGAATGTCACTGATTAAAAACAAAACAGCCGCAAACCACTGGGCCTGTGGGCAGGTTTCCCAGAGCAGCTCCTCATGTCCCCTTGTGAGGTACCTTTACAACGTCTTGGATGCCCTGCTGCTCTGGGTGTATTGAGAGCTGAGTTAGGGACACTGAACAACTGGCTAGCCAATGACCACTGAGGAGGAGGCATGTGGTGCCTACTCAAGCTCCATGTCTCCGAGACTGTGTGTTGTGCACTTTCAGGCGTGGGTCTGTGTTGGTCCAAGATACTGTGAGTTCTCTTCTTAGAGACAAGGCAGTTGGTTTTTACCAGGATGTCCAGCTCCCCTACTGTCTCAGGAGGCAGAGTGTCCAGACCATGAGATAAGGAAAAAACTTGGCCTCCTTTTCTTGAGTTTGCCCACTCGGCAGTGCTCCTTTCACCAGCTCTGTCTGGCTTCTATTGTCCCAACATCTGGCTTACTCAGAATCCACCTGACAAAGAAATGTAAAGATATGCACCTTCTCCTCAGGGTCCATGAGGTTGTAGGTGGGCAGTGCTCCATTTTCTGCCTTTTTGGTCTCCACACCACACTTTGCAGACCTAAACAAACGAATGTACTGAACAGTGAGTCAGTCTCAGAAGGGAATTACAGGTAAGGATCCTCTCCTTCATTCTAATTCCCTTCTGGCATTGAGCCCTGCATCCAGTAAGGTCAAAGGTCTCACCAGCTATAAGTTTCCTGAGTTTGCCAAGGAGGTACCTGAAGACTTAGGCCTCTCTCTAGGATGAGGTCCTCTGCCCCCTTCTCTCCCACTGCTGCCTTAGCTCACCCTCGGGTTTTAGGCCCTCCCAAGTACTTTCTTCGTTAGCTCTTGTCTGAATCTTTACCCATCTCCCTTACAAAAACCCCACCCAAATCTACAGTAAGAGGCCTCCCTCCCTAGGTTCTTCTTTCCTTCCCATGCAAGATTCCAAGTCCCTTTTTCGGTCTAAAGTAGCAGTGCTGGATGTTCAGAGATGGCCATCCAAATCTGGAAGGAAGGAAGGGGGAGAAAGGAGGGAGAGAAAGGGAGGGAGGAAGTAAGGGAGGGAGTGAGAGAGGGAGGGAAGGGAGGAAAATTTTTAAAAAATCCCATCATCATCCTGGGGAGATATGGATCCCTCTGGTCACAATTCCATTTCATTTCCCAGTATGAGCTACAGGCATACCAGGCCTTTTAATCATGGCCATGTTAAATTGGGCACGTATACTATCTCAGGGATAATGTGATCTGAATCCTCATTGAGAAAGACCTGTTTTCTCACTGGCAAGACAAGGGAGCCCCATTATTGTGCAGAACAGACTTCCCACCAGGAGCCAAACAGCATGGAGAAAGGAACAAGGCCGCTCATTAACAGAGGCCAGGAAGAACTCCAGACTACTGGATTAAATTACTTAGGTTCAACCTGTCTCCTTTAGGGGAAAGGGAATGGAGTGAGTTTGGTTGGCAGTTTTTCCCATTACACAGGCAACAAATGTTCACCAGGACTTAACTCGGGTCCTCATTTTCTTTAGAGGAGCTTCACTGGTTTCAGTCTGCTTTAAATGATGCAGTTGCTCCTCCAGCTGGGTCACTGTAAGATCAATGTGAGATTAGTCACTCACAGTTAATCTTATTATTTCTACTTTACTTCATTTTTTATCAGAGTTCACAGGGTCCGGTTTTCCCACCTTCTGATTTGTCTTTGTTCCTCCTACGATTCTTCATCTCTAACCACTTGGTTTCCCTTATCTACTGGTTCTTGTGATAGATCTGGCATTCTTGGGCTTCCAGATCTTGACACATGCTGTCCTTTTGGCCCGGAATAATCTTTTCCCACCCCTCCTGCTTCTGACTTACTCCTGCTCAGCCTTCCCATCTCAGTGTAAATATGTCCTTACCGAGGTCATGCAGCCCCCTCTGGCAGGGCTTCTCAGACTTTGGTCTGCCTGAGAATCACCTGGAGAACTTTTTAAAAAGAGACTCCTTCTCCTGTTCTCTGCCCCCTCCGCCAAATTCTACCTGGGTAGGTCTGGGATGGGGGTGATTTAAACAAGTCCCCAGGTGATTCTGATTCTGCAGACCACACTTTGGGAACCACTAGCCCCAGGCTAAATTGAATCCCCCAGCTTTGTGGTTCTTGAGCTTTCTCTATACAGTTTATCAAAAGGCATTATCGTTAATACCCCCTTAATGTCTTTCCTCCCAGATAGGCTGAAAACACAAGGAGGCAGATTGTGTCCCTATTGTTTGCTGCTGCCTCCTCAACCATTAGCACCTGTGTCCTGAGGGTGGCGGCTCATTCACCTCTGCTCTGGGGTCAGCAGCTTCTTCCCACAATCATTAATAACTAGGTTGTCTCCACTTCCCTCCCATTTTGCTCTTCCAGACTTGCTTCCCACGGCTGTGAGACAATTCCCTGTATTAAATCTCCTCCGGTTGCAACACCTAGCATGGTTTCTATCTTCCTGATTATGCTGTTAAAATATTTGTTCAAAAACCATCTCTTCAAATACAAATGAGAGTTAAGCATTCATATAGTCGCGTGAGTTCTCTCCATCACATTATTTTCCCTTTCTCATTAATTTTTCTGTTCATCACACACTGATTGAGCATCTAGTTTGTACCAGAGCCTATGCTTCCACCATTGGTAAAAAGAGGAAAGAGACAGTTATTGTTCTAGAGGGGCTGAGCATGGGAGTGGGGCCGGGACATTTGAAGTGACTGAGATGGCAGAATAAGTATTGTGGGAACCCCAGGGCCAGGGAGGGGGTGCTAACCTCATCCAAGGCTGGGGAGACTGAGGAAGCCTTCCCCAGGCTGTCCTGCCTTCATAGTATTGTAGAAATACAGAAGAGGTAGAGACCAAGTGGGAGAAAATGGAAGGCCTCACAGAAGAAGTGACGTTGCCTTGGATCTTGAAGGATGAATAGGAGCATGTGATGTAAAAGATCAGAATCCAGTGTTTCGATAAAGGGAGTGCCATGTGCCTCAGCATGGAGACACAGCGTTCCTGGTGCATGCTCAGGGATGAGGCCAGGAGCCGACACCCCTAGGGTACCAGGGAAAGGGATGGGTTGGAAATGAGGTCCTTCAGGCCAATTATAAAGGACCTCGGGAGCCTTGTTGACAAGAACACATTTAGGCAACAGGGACTGACTGAAGGCTTTGAAGATGGGTAGGGGTTGATAAAATAGATTCATAATTTAGAAAATTGTTTCTGGAGAACAGGATTGAAGAGTAGAGACCGGCAGCAGCAGGGAGAACGGTGACAAAGCTGAGGCAGAGGATCAGGGGAAAGCTGACGAAAATGTGACCCACGAGAAGCAGGTAGGGGTGGAGAGGAGCAAACCAGTCCTAGGTCACTGTGCTCCACCCTCAAAAACATTTTCCTGTGAAAGCCTCCGTTCATTCCCAAAGGAAGCCTCAGAAATCTGCTTTTATTCATCTTTCTCAAAACTTTTCTAAAGTCTGTTTAACGGTGTTTTAAAATTCATGCCCTAGCAGAGCAGTTTTTTTTATCTTTCCAAATTCTTTTGGAAGGCATCCTGGGGAGTAGGGAAAGGCTGCAAGGGGAAACGTGAGGACCCAGGCAAGTACAAGTAAACACTCCTGGGATGTAGGGAAACCACATTCCAAAGAAGGAAAGGGAGGAAGGCTGGGGTGGAGAAGAGGAACAGACCTGAGTCTGAGACAAGACACCTGGGAGACTTTTTTCTTCTTCCGACTGACGAGGGAGAGAGAGGAAACTCTGGGAACAAATGGTCAGGTGTTACAAAGGCAAACACCCCTAGGAACTTGGCAGGTGATGTAAATGAGGCAGGCTTGGGTGAAGAACATAGAGGCACATGGTCCATGCAAAGGGCAGATACCCACAGGCTCCAGCCAATTGTTGTCATGTGCAAATGCAGTGTTGCCAGATCTTGTGATTTGTCAGCAGAAGCCAGAAGTCTAGATATTCCTGTAAAATTACCCACTGTCTTTAATGTGGGCAACTAATTCACATTTTTTTCTAAACACCATGCTGGCCAAGTAAAACACATCATGACTGCATTTGGCCCTTGGGTGGCCAATTTGTAACCTCTGATCTAGAGGGAATGGCAGGGTTGTTCTTTGAATAAATCCCACCAGCCATGGCAGATACACAGCCTAGAACATAAACAAGTCATGAGCCTACAGCGTTTCCAAAAAAAAAAAAAATCTATTAAATCTACTGGCTAATTTTGGAAAGCTGATACAGAATGTGCTGATATGTAACTGTGGTCTTGTTTGGGTAGGAATGTTATGACGCTAAGGTAGAAGGAAGGACATCAGTAATCTATAAAGCAGTTTCTACACACCTTTTAAAAAAAATCAGAATTAAAGAGAATGACACTTTGGAAGAGATCATGGTCTCACATCTCTCTCAGGAGTTTAATAGTGACTATTAAAGTCAGTTATTTCAATATATATCACAGACAGTATATAAAGAATTCCCATGAATCAATAATAAGACAATATCGCAACAGAACGTGGATAAAGAATATGCACAATTCACAGAAAAGGAGGAATTGTAGGTCTTTCACCTGGAAAAATACTTTGCTTTACTTCATTTCTCATGTAAGAAATCCAAATTATGACAATGTTTTTGACCTATAATACTGGAAAAAGTTAAAAGGAAAGTTGGATAACAGGTTGTATAGATAAGGGTGTTGGGAAGTGACACTACGGTACATTGGTGGTGGAATTGTAGATTCCACGGTAGCTGCTAAGGAGAGCAAATTAGTGGGATCCATTAAAGTCTAAAAATACATAAACCTTTTGACCCCCCAATTTCTAAATATAAGAATTAACTAATTACATGGTTTTATTCACACATTTGTGAAAAGATATATATATGAATATTCATTATAGCATCATTTATAATAGCAAAAAGTAAAAAATAAACAAAATGTCCATCAATATGGAAATAATGGACCATGAATGGGACACTGAAGCCCTTCATGTACTGAAATGGACACATCTCCTGCATATTAAGTGAAAGAAACAAGGTTAAGTAGTGTAAATTGTATAATAACATTTGGCATCTTATAACTATGAACTCATATATGCACAGAATGTCCTTGGAAGTTTCAAAAAGTATCTTTTAAAAAGGGTTGCCTTTGGGGACAGCAGGTTGAGCAGGAAGCAGAGATGGAGAGATGGGAGAGAATTAGCTTTTTGCTATATATTCTTTTGTATATGTTGAATTTTTGTTTTATATATACATATACATAAATCTATATTTAATGTATTATATTTTGAATAATGTAATAATATGAATACTATAATGTATAAGATATATTATCTATTAAAAGCAATTTTTTAAAAAAGTCCTACTAACTAAAAAAAAAAAAATCACTAACACTGTCAATCCTCTCAGAGATTCCTAATGCTTTAGAATCCCAAGATCAAACTTTGGCTTCAAAGTGCTAGCAAACCTACCACAACTTTGGCTATTGAAATAATTGTAGTTATTTTTCTTTTGCTATCTCAGATTCACATCCAAATCATTAGCTTTTCTATCCAGCATGCTGGTGAAAGTACATCCAAACCCACAAATGTGAAAAAACGAGACGTGGAAATATGACTGTTCTGTGTTGAAGTTCTGTGTAGTTCCTTCATGGGAGTCCACAGGGCTCCCAAGCTTTTCTCTGAACCATTTCTCTGAGGGAAATGAAATGATAAGGCAGCCATTTAAATGACAGGCTGAGCCTGGGTTTGGTGTGCTAGAAGTAGAAAATTCACTGAACTCTTTATGCTCCCACGGTGTAGGAGCACAGCCTATCTTTCTCAGGTAGACATGGGAGTGTATAGAGGACTCAGAAATCCCATTAAGTTTCAGAGCCTACTGCCAATAAATTTAATAAGAAATGGAAGCAAGGTTATTTATTTGTTTTACAGCATTCTCAAGACTGCACAGAAGGAAACTCTTAGAAGAATTCAGATCAGTGAGTAAAACATTAATGATTCTTCACCAAATCCCCCAATATTTCCTAAGCACCTACTAAGTGCTACGTCAGTAGGCTAGGCACCATGGTAGCGTTACAATGATGGGGAAGGCGTTCATAATCCAATTCGGTACTTCTCAAAGTCTCCCCTGAGAGGAATTCTAGGGAATATTAATAGGGTTTCAAGACAAGAAAGATTTTCTCAGCAGTTAAACATCAGGGAATAAGCAAAGAAATGAATCAAAGATATAATCCAAGTTTCAGCAGTACAGGACTTTTTAGATCTTTTAATATGTTGATATGCAATGTGAATCTTTAAGAGAGGGGCACGGTATTCAGCTTTTCCCCAAAATTATTTGAATACAATGAGCTTTTTGGTTTGAGCAGCTGGAGGGACTAATGTTTTTGCAACATATGTAGGAAAGCAATAGCCCAAATGGAGAGAGAAACATAAATACATATGTGTAAAGTTAAACAGCAAAATAAAACTTTCATAACACAAGCTGGGGTTAACTGCCCAAATGCTTGGCATGAAGGCAACAAAGAGCCTGAGATCCAAAAAGGAAAAGGTAATGGTGACTCAGAGTCAGAAAGACTGTGGGGGAACAAAAGGGCAGGGGCTAAGCCTCTAAGAAGGGAGGTATCAGTCAAGAAGGAGAAGCAGCTGGAAGGGATAGAGCTATTTGGAGGGGGAAGGAGACCCGCTTGGCTGGAGCAGAGGGTTCATTAGAGAGGAGGAGAAAGAGAGAAGTCCAGGTAGGACTGGACTGGAAAGGGCCTTGACTGCCTGGCGAAGTCTGTACCTTGTCTTAACAATAGGGAGCCTGGAAAAGCCTCTAAGCAGGACACTGGAATGTTCCAGGTGATCTTCTGAGAAAATCACCCCAGTGGCCATTTGCAGAGAGAACTGGGGGTGGGGAAAATGGCACGGGAAAGGAAGGAAATGGGGGCCAGAAGCTGACTGTAAAATAAAGATGTGGAACAGGACTAAGTGCACAGACTACGAAAGGCATTTTTAATGAAGTGACAGAACATGAAAATTATATGCAAAGGTGCATGAGCAATGTGGGGCCTGGCGTCTGGATGGTAAGGAGAATGGTACTGTTCACGTGGGCAGGATAATTTGGGGGATATCAATTTGCATTGTGCTGAGGTTTTCCTAACCCACCTCCAACCCCCAGTAATTGCACAAAAGTAAGTAGGCTTTTCATACTTTGCCTGAAAGATGATTGCCTGAAATGCTGTTACCCTTCCTTTTCTTTTATAAAGCCAGACCTCACAAAAGTCTGGCTATACTAGAATGATGGGCAATAATAATAGACAAAGGAGTTCCTTCAAGGTCCGGGAGAGAGAGGGCAGCAGAGGTGGACCTTAAGAGATGATGTTCTGACAAATGTATACAGCCTTGAAGCCATGACTATAATAAAGAGACTGAACGTATCTCATCCCCCAAACTGTCCTTGCGCTCTTTTACAATCCTTTTTTACCCCCCTCCCTCCTCTGTCCCCATTCTAGGCAACTAACTGATCTGCTTTCAGTCCCTGTTAATTCATTTCCACTTTATTAGCAGTGTATGTACATAAATAGAAGCATACACTAAAAATTCCTTTTCACTGGCTCTTTTCATTCAGCATAATTGTCTTGATATCCATCTATGTACTTATATCCATGATTCATCCTTTTTTTATGGCTGAGTAGTGTTTCATGAATGGATATACCACCATTTGTTTATGCATTTACACGTCAGTGAACTTCTGGATTAAGACCTGAAAATTCTTTATAAATTCTGGACAGAAGTCATTTATCATATATGTGATTTGTAAATGTTTTCTCCCAGTCCATGCCTTTTTTCATTTGCCTTAATAACGTCATTCAAAGAGCAGTTCTACATTTTGATAAAGTCCAATTTATCAATGTATTCTTTGGTAGGTCATGCTTTTGGTATTGTAACTAAGAAATCCCAACCTAAACTGAGGTCATGGACATTTTATCCTATGTTTCTTCCTAAAATTTCTACAGTTTTATGTTTTATATTTAGGTCTATAATGCATTTTATTTAAAGACTTTATTTATTATTAGAGAGAGAGAGGAGAACAGGGGGAGAGGGACAAGCAGGCTCCTCGCTGAGTGTGGAAGCCTGAGGAAGGGGGGTGCTCAATCCCCGGACCCCAAGATCATGACCTGAGGCAAAGTCAGATGCATAACCAACTGAGCCACCCAGGTGCCCCTAATCCATTTTTTAAAAATTAATTTTATATGGTAGAAGCCATAGACTAAAGAGGTTTTTTTGGCTTTTTGGTCTTAGTTTTTATTAATTTTAGTTTTCTATATACAAATATCCAGCTGTTCTAGCACCATGTGTTGCATCTTTGTCAGACTTCAATTACTACATTACATGCAGGTCTAGTTTTGCATTTTCTATTCTGTTTATTATTTGTCTATCTTTATGCTGATACGACATATCTTGATTGCTGCAACATTAAAATAAGCTTTGAAGTCAGGTGGCGTAAATCCTCCAACTTAATTTTTTTTTTTAAGCTGGTTTGAAAATTCTAACTTTTTGGCATTCCCTGTTGAATTTTAGAGTCAGCTTGTCAATTTCTACAAAAATAAAAGCCAACTGTAATATCAGTTGGACTGCCTTGAATCTATAGGTAAATCTGGAGAGAATTGACAACAAGATTGATTCTTTTGCTCCACATCCAATCCAGGATCCTATTATTTAGGCCCTCTTTAGTTATTTTCAGCAATGTTTTGTAGTTTTCAGTGTACATACTTTGAACATCTTTGGTCAGATCTATCATTAAGTATCCCATTTTTTGCTGCTATTGTAAATGGTTTTGTTTTGGAATTTCATTGTCTAATTGTTCATGTAACCTTGTTAAAGTCATTTGTTAATTCCAGTAGCCTTTTTTTAGAAATTTCTACATAATCACATCATCTAAGAATATTTCTTTCTTCCTTTCTTTATCTAGATGCTGTGTATTTCTTTTTCTTGCTTTATGGCTCTGTCTAGAGCCACCAGTAACAATGTGTTCTGGTTCTTTTATGTGATAGATACACCCACAAGAGAAAACACGGGAGAGGCTCAGAAAAACAAAAGTTTATTATACTCCCAAGTCCTAGTAACAGGAGGCATGGCACGCCATGCAGGGCCACCTGGGAAGCCCCAGGAGACAGAAAAGCAGGAGCAAGGAGAAAGCTGAGGCAAGAGTCTTTATGAGGGTTTCTGGGGAAAAGACAAGGCAGAGGAAGGTGAACAGTTTAGGACTGGCTAGTCTGAACAATTTCAGTAGGTTCTGGGCTATAAGGATGGGCTCTGGTTGCCTGGCACCTGGCCCTGGGATGATTACGGCAGAGGAAGATTGCCTTCAGGGGAACTTGGGCCAGAGAGAGGAGGTTTGGCTCTTGATTGGCTAGTTTGCATACAGATGCATGCCTTCAGCTGAGCGCCTTGTTATCGCTAAGAATTGACTGGTTCCAGAAGGGGCAGTCTCTCCCCAGCCAGAATCATTTCTCTTTTCTCTCTCTTTTTTTTTAAAGATAATAAAACATTATAATGTCCAGAAATACATATTATATATATTACATTTATGTATTACATATTATATGTAATTATGTTTGTTTGTATTATATACATTGTATATATTTGCATTATATACAAATTATATACATATAATACAAAGGTTGGATAGACATGGTGAAGTAGACATCCTTGCTTTGTTCCTAGTCTTATGAGTTGACAGCATCACGTGCTCAGACAGGGAGAGCAAACAAACTGAGGAGCCAGTAGACCCAGTGACTCAGAGATGGCTGATGTCCTTGTAGTGCAAGTTCAGTAGAATGATGAAAACAGAAGCCCACTTCAGATGTTTCCTGAGAAAGTATGGATGAAGAGGTCTCTGAATAGATATGGATCATTCCAAGTGTTCCACTGTGAAAAGTAAAGAAATCCAGGCAGTGGTTTGAGGGGGAAAACCTGAGGAATAGGTAGGTTTTACTGACAGGAGAGACCTAAGGTGTATGTTTAATAATAACCATTTCTCCATCCTCACATATTACTATTGTGAAACATTTGTCACAATTCCAAAACTTTATTTTTAGAGAGATGATTCACTCAATTCACTTGCCTAGTGCAAAAATAAAGAAATCCTTATTTAAAATGTAAATGTTAAAAGTAATAAATGTTTTCAGATCCCAAATACAAGTAGAAAAATTATGATTTTTTTTTTCTAAAATTAGGAGTGCTAGCAATTGGCTCATTTTTACTTAGCAACTGCTAATGCAAAGGAGGAAGGGAACTAGGGCTTTGGATGTGAAAGTCATGGAGACAGAAGTGTGTGAGATCAACTTGGCAAATGGCTCAGGGCATGGCGAACTAGGCCCCTCTGAGCCCAACCTTTGGGAACTTCTGCTGCCATGTTACCTGGTGGTTGGAGGAAGCCTGCCGGCTAGCCACTTTCTACAACTCACTGTCCTTCTACCTCTCTAATATGCCTGTGTACAAGACATTTGCAGTAGGGCCCAGAGAAAATAATGCAAAGAAAATGATAGAAATTTGTGTGGGGATGCCAATTTGAAGTTGGTTTGGAGAGATCAATTTGACTAGAAGCAAGAAAATTAAATCCAAATTAACTGCAGATAGATTCTTTTCCTATTCCTGTGTTTAAAGTAGAATGATGAGATAATTAAAAAAAACAAAACTGGAGCAGGTAGAGGGGGACAGAGAATTATGAACTACTGATTTGTAAAACCTGCCTCTCGGGATACGGTCCATGGGCCAGCAGCATCAGCACCCCAGGGGACCAGAAGCAGAATCTCCGGTCCCACCCCAGACCCTCTAAATGAGAACGTGCATTCCCAGGTGACCTGTCTGCATACTTAAGTTTGAGAAAGACTGCTTTCAAAAACATACAGGAACTGTGGGATGGTCGGTACCTTGAGATGTTCTTAGGGGATCAGACAGCTGAGAGGCAAACCAGTCTGCCTGGAAGGAATCATCAGTAGTTTAGTGAGACATCAGTCAGGGATTAATCAATACAGATTTGCAAAGGATTCTTAGAAGAGGAAGCCGGAGGTTAGGGAAATAGAGTAAGAGGCTGAATGTGAGAACCACACATAAATCCAGCCAGCTTATTCACGTTGGCAGAATCAGTGGCGTAAAGAGATCAAATATATCTAGGGCTGAAAGGCTGAACCCAGAATAAGGAATCTGGCCTAAGCCAAGACCTGGAAGTTTTCTGGATATTTAAGCAAGCAGAGTTTGAACAGGTGTAAGGCTGGAGAAGAAAGAGGTGAGCAGTGGGTAGTGCTTGGCTTGAGGGCGGAGCCAAGTGCCGGGCAAGCTCTGTACACCCAAATCACGGGGTCTTCCCTTTTATACTAAGAACCCCCCTCATATGGCTGGTGTTATTGGGACCCTCCTTAGATGGACTACCTCCAAACAAAAACTAGACCAGAGTACAATTTTCAGGAACATAGTCTTCACTGGAAATTCTTAATCTTCCCTGGGGATTGCAGGAGACAGTTACGTGAACTTGGCTGGCAGGAGGCTCTTTGGGGCCTGGCGGTGGGAAGCTGTTGGGAGGAACCTCCCTTTGTGACAGATGTGCCTGGCAATCGCTCAGGTCATCGTCCATAGGCTCCCGTCCTGACTCAGCCCCCGCACAGTCCAGTCTCCAGAGTTGGCCCTAGTTCCCCCTCCGCCCCAACCCATCTGGATTCTCTATCACCTGGGAACTTCAGTACAAAACGCTAACTCCTGTCCTCCCGTGTCCAGGGCCCTGAGGGATTCTGATAGCAGAGGTCCAGGGTAGGATCCAGAAAATGCATTAGCAACAAATACAGAAAGGGGTTCGGCTGCAGATGTTCGCAGACCATATTTTCAGAAGCATGGCTTAACCTCTTCCTGCTGCTGCGCTCCATCCTGCTCCGGAGCTTGCCAGTCGAGGGGGGTGGGGGCGGCGGCAAGGGTTCAGGGACTCGGGTATGTGCTGGATCCATGGCCATGCCTCTTCTCCGCTCCCCTTTGACAGTGTCCAGGCCAAGCTCTCCATTCCTCTGCCCTCCCCACCTTCACAGTGACCTGCAGACAGGTGTAGGCCCCCCTTCCGCACCTCTTCAGCCCTACCAGCCCTCGTCTCTCAATTCTCCCAAACAAGTTCTCTTTTTTGCGGTTTCCAATTCCACTTTTGGGGATTCTCCTCTCAATTCCAGCCAGCTTTTACCCCTCTCTTCTACGGCTTCTCTAGGTCTCCAATTACCTCTTCAAGGGCTTATTCAACGGCCTCTTTCTACTCCCCTCTCCTTGACCTCACAGCTTCATCTGCCACTGCCAATCATCCTCTTCTCTGAACTTTCTAGCTCTGCTGGGCCGGCTATTTCAAGGCTATGTCACACTTTTCCTTTCCACTGAATCAATGGGCCCCCCTGCTCCTCTGTGTGAACAGATCTCAGGATTTCTCAGGCATTCATACTTGTCACTGCCTCATATGCTTCCTTTAATCTCCTGAGAGTTGGAATACCACTGGGGAACCTAAAAAAGGAACTTTCTCCACAGTCGGTTGCCTTACTCGGGAATGCTCAGAGATCCCACCTTTTAGTTGAGACCCGCTGCTTAATTTGCAGCAGCCAGTGCCGCATGAAAATAGGGGTCCCCTTATTTTAAGAGCTTTAAGAAACACTTACATACATTAAATGCATACATAAGACATGGAGGGCCCTTCACAGCCTGGAGCGCTGTGAAAGTGCCTAGGCCACGGGCTCAGAGCTCCGGAAGCCTGCCCGGCTTACAGGTGCCCTGGGCTGTTAGCCCCTGACTGTCCGGACCAGATGAGTGGGTGAGAACATGGTAATCATCCAGATAACATTGGGGCGTGCATTCCCAAGTCACCAGCTAGTTTTCCCAGGGAAACACCCGCCACGTTCACACCCCGTGGGCTGCAGGTCTTGTCATTGGGTGCGGGGAGGGGAGCGTGTGACTCTCACAGGAGGGTTCAGCCGCAAGGGGAAGAAACAGCTCAACAGTGTAGATCAGAAGCCTCCTCCTTGTCACCGGTGCTGTTGCTCTGCATTGGACTATGGCATATCGGAAATTCTGTCCGAAACTCTGTGCTCTAGCTTTTCCCCATTTGAGCCCCTAAACCCTAGGCGACCAGCCTGAAGATAGAAACTGGAATCCCAGAGGCAGCAAGTCTCCCTGCTTTCTTTGGGGCAGCGCCAGAAAGAGATAAAGAAAGTGTTGTATTAGGCAGCAGTAAACAGGCAAGGGACAAGCAGGCCTTTAATAAAACAGACCTTTATTGGGGCTAAAATGGCCCCGGGCTGACCCCACCCTAAATCCTGGCAGTGTCCAAGGACAGGAATTCAGAGGAACAAAAACGCTGGCATTGCTGGCTGCGTCCCGTGCATACAGAACAGAAACTATTACAGAAACCCGCAAGCAAGGAATACATCCACACTATTCTCCAGCATTGCAGCCAAAACTTAGTTTTCAGCCCAGACTACTCTGCTATTCTGCCTTCTCTGCCTCAAATTTCTGTCCTGTGACTCACAGGGAAGGCCTTGGGGACAATGAAATATCCCAGAGACCTAAAATAGGCCTTTCTCCTTCCCTCCAGCATCAGGATGAATTTCCTACAGCATTTGTTTTTTTCCTTTATTAACCAGGCATGAATGATAATACGGCCCGGGCTTCAGCACTAGTCTCTGTCAGTGGTAAATATGAATAATGAGGCACATTCATAGAAATGCATGCCAGAATTTCATTGATTAACATCCTGTGCCACAGCCTCTCTTTGGAATTAAAAACACTTTCAATGACACGGCACAGAAAAGGCATTGCACGAAAAATATTTCGAAGAGCAGGTTGTCATTAAAGCATGCCCAAAATAGAACTGTTTTTATTTAACCATTCTCTCCCCTCTCCCCTGCCCCCCACCCTCACAGGCTGGGAGGCGGCACACAGTTAAATCACAAGCATCACACAAAGTAATTTCATCCATTTGAATTTTAGAGGCTTCAAAAGCAGACCTATGGGTAATGCTTCGTCCATGTGTCTCTTTCTCCCACTGCAAGTGATAATTAAGGAAGTGATAGGGCCAGATGTAAAATCCAGCTGTTTAGTCATCGATAGGAGGATTTTTAAATGTCTTAATGATGCGTCAGATTCTGCCCCACTGGCAATGTCTTCATTCTGTCGTGCCCCCGCCCCCCCCATCCTCCACACACAGCCTCCTAATTGGTCTCCTTGACTCCGGCTTTGCACCCCTTTTGCAACTGCAAACCAGTCATTGGAAGGCCGGGCTCACTGCAGGCTTGTTTGGCTTTGCAAGTACAGTGGGTTATTTTGTTTGCTTTGGAGTTTTCAGTTTTGAATGCCTTTAAATGGAGCCTGTGTGCTTGCTGCCTCGTACCTCAGTGCCCCCTCTTACCTCTCGCTGGCCCTCTGGGGCCCATCCCCCACGGGCACGCCTTCCTCTCCCCCAGGCCCTGTAGTAGCTGCTCCAGGGAATGCCGGCCAAGCTCCTCAGTCTCCGACTCAGGGTCCTCTGCCGTGTCACGACTGTCAAGCTCCCCATGTTTGTGTCTCCCAATTCTCGGACCTCTGCCAGCCTATCTCCTCTCCCGCCTGCCTGGCCGGCCGGCCTCTGCAGGCGCCCCGGCGCTCTTCAGCTAATGCAGCCTTCCCTCCGCCTCGGACTCCATACTGCACCCGAAAACCTGACTGTTCCTCAAGGCCCAGTTGAAAGGTCGCCTTGTCTGTGTAGGCTTTGCTCTTCTTCGCTGTCTCATGTGATAGAAAAGCAAGGACTGTGGCATCAGCCCGACCTGAATTCGAATCCTGCTCTTTGACTTCCCAGGTATGAGAACTTAGCAGTTTTCTGGTGTTTGGAGCTCCGCCCACTGATTTGTAAAATGAGAATGGTTTCTACCGCCATCACGGGCTTGTTTTGCATATCCAAAGGCATTATATATATGTCAAAGGTGCATAGGTAGTTCCTGACACAGGAACCTATTATTACAATGTGCTTTTCTACTTTCACAGAACGTATTACAGCATTTTCAACATTTAAGGAAGATATTTGTGCCAATGCGTTTCTCCTGCTGAGTCACAGAGCAGGAAACTCCTGTCACTGCATTTCCCACAGTGCCCAGCACAGACTTCCTACCTTGATGTTAAGTAGACATGCGCTAAATGTGCGCTTGCTAGAATGATCCGTTCTGTTTTCATGAAACTGACAATCATTCGTTTAGCTGATACCCCATGGGAGAAACAGGGCTGAAATACTCTATGTCAACTCATACAATGTGCAGATTTCTTTCCTCATTTTTAGATTTTGATTTTAATCCCCCAAATTATAATGGCAATTACTTATGACTTTTGCAAATGTATCTCTTTTTAAATTTTTTACTATTTTTTAGCACTTCCTATAGACCAGGAACAAGTCCAAGTGTTTCACATTTATTCCTTATGTAATCCTTGCAACAAATCTGGGAAGGAGATACAATTTTAATCCCCATTTTGCAGATGAGGAAACCAAGGCTTGTTGAAGTTAAGGTTAAGTAACTTGACTAAAGTCATGCAGCTAGTGTGTGGTCAGCCTGGGTCCAAACCCAGTAAGCCTGGCTCCAGAAAACAAAATCTTTACCACTGCCTAGCACAGCCTCTGACACACTACCACCAGATCAACTGTAAAACAGGAAGCAAGTGGAATTGATCCAATTGATTTCTGTTTCACAAACAATATAACTTAATTCAGCTGAAGTCTTGATTGACTAGACTAGGTGCCCCTGTGTGAGCTTGCGTGTGATTGAAAAGGAATGACAGATGCTTTGCCCCCTGCCCCTGGCTGTGAGTGTAGGCCCTGGCAGGTAGCATTGGGTCTGCTGGAAATCCTTTCTGACTCTCATGTAGATCCAAGTATAACGTGAAGAAAAGCACTAGTTGATCAAAGAGGGGTGGAGCAGTAGGGGGCCGCTCTGGCAGGAGACCAGCTCCAGCCCAGCAGCCCTTACAGAAGCAGAGGTGGCCGGGAGCAGAGGAAGAGGATGTCGGCCACTCCTGGCTCAATTAGTGTCACTCAAAAAAGGTGTGGCCTTGAAAGTGACTCAAAGCTTGGAGCTGAAATTGTCCCAAGGATTCATGGGGTTGAGAGTAGCAGCCTCAAACCTGCAGAGCTCAGGGCCAGTTTAAGGCTGGGAGAATCACCCATGCCTGCTCATTTGTTCCTGGGGCTCCAGACATGTGGCTACTTTTGTGCCAGAATCTAGGATCACAGGACACCATTTTCCACACTGTGATCAATAGCAATGCTTTTCAACCTTTAATATGCAGACAGATTACCTGGGATCTTGTTAAAAATGAAGATTCTAACGCAGTGGGTCCAAGGTTCCCTGCGATTCTGCATTTGTAACAAACTCCTGGGTGATGCTGATTCTGCTGGTCCACAGACCACGCTTAGAGTTGCAAGGCTCTATAGATCGCTAGCCTCATGGGAGAAATTCATAAGAGATGACGATTCTTTATAGAGGACCTCTTACAGCCTGTAATGTGCGGAATACATGCAAGTCTTTAGAAAGGATCTGTAATATACAGAATTTCCAGACTTTATTTGCCCAAAGAAACTTTTTTGGTAGAACATCTATTAACATCTCTGTTAAGATTAGCTTCAATTTCTATTAACAGAAATCCAAAGTAACAGTGACTTTTTCTCTTCCACACAAAAGAAATCTAGATAGTCTGGGGTTGGCATGGCTCCTGGCAATGTCAGAGACCCCGTTTCCTTCTGTCATGCTGTTCCACTCTGCACAGCATGTGCTTTCATATCAAAGTCTGCAATGGCTGCTCCAGTTTCAGCCACCACAAACACAGAAACACCACCAGGAAGAAGGAAGGGCAAGAGAGGGACACATACACTCTTCTTTCCAATGACACTTCCAAGAAGTTGCACATACTGTCTACTCTTTCATCTCATTGGCCAGAACTTCCTCGCAGGCAAAAATGCAAGGAAGGCTGGAAAGTGTGTTCTCTCTATTCTGAGCGGCCGTATTCACAGCTAAAAATCAAGGGTAGTGTTACCAACAAGGGAACCGTGGGTATTGAGGAAAAACAAGCTATTTCTATCACATTGTCTTAAAGAACTAGTAAAAATAGTTTGGGAAATGATATTCTGGTCTGAGCCCATCATTTTCCACATCTGGTTGGTGGTGAGCCAGGACAGGCGTCTCTATCTCTTGACTCCCATTCCAGGTCATACTCAATTACTTTATGGTTCATCTTCAGATGGGATCCTTCCTGTCCCTCATGACCAAGAGGACACCCCAGGGAGTCCCTATCATGGCTGCTGAAAGCTACAGCCGTGTTAGGAGCACCTGGCTGATTGGAATGACATGCCCAGCTCCCCCCGGGGCTCAGAGAATGCATTAATGTCACAGAAGAGAGGCAAGGACACTGAAGAATGAAACTGTGGGTTGTTATTTTGCCATTGGACAGATTTGCACCAACAGGCAGAAGACAGCATCAAAAGTTGTATTACTCATGCAATTTTACAGTCAACCCATTCTTTGTGAATGCTTTTCTGTAAAGTTCTCAATGCTTTAACGTCTTGCCTTACTTTCTTTCAATGTTGATCTGCTGTGGGAGGCAGTGAGGCTCACTCTCTAACACTGAATTGTTGAGCAAAATCAGTTCTGTCTCAGTGCTGTGATTCCTGTACTAAATGAAAAAGGAATAGAATGGGGGCTGGGGAAAGGGAGATTTCACATTTATTGCCTGCCTACTGTGTGCCAGATGCTAACCTAGTTGTTTATATATTTATCTTATTTAATTAACACTCTGCAATTGATGACACGGAGTGGCAATGACCAAGTTGGTCGTTGAACCATGTATCTATGCCTCAAAAATCCTTCTCTTTTTACCAGAAAATAGGAGCCTTCTACTTGTGCCATTCACTTTGTCTCTCGTGCTCCACCCTTCCCCCCCCACCACATTCTTTCACACATTGACTTTGTGTTCATCTTTTCCCAGTAATTAATAAATTACAACTCCTGCATCTCAAATTCTTGACATTCATTTGCTGTTTCCCAGTAATTCATTCCATTTGGTATTTGCTTTGAAAAAGACACAGAAGTGCTCGCTAATGCGGCACGCACTCCCTTGCCTGGATGAGGCTCTTCACCTCATTTATCACATTGCGTTGCTGGTCCTGAAGGCTGACAGGCAATTCAGGCTTTCTGAATGCAATTCAGCATTGATTTTAATCTATAAAGCTTTGGCATCTGGGTCCTGGCTGCCATGGAAATGAAATAGCTTCTTGGATACTTTTCTACATGCTGCTGCTAACTGTTCTGAAATGTGGGGCTTGGAGAGACATTTGTGTGCTGCTTCTGATGTGAAAATGTCCAAGGTGAATAGCTTCTGACCTTTAACCATCGTTGTTGGCACGGAAGAGGAAGCCCGAACAAGGACACACGTGTGGAATGCGCTTGCATTCATGGACCTACACACTGAATTTATTGATAGTATTAAGTGAAAAATCCATTTAAAAATACAGATGAAGAGGTGACCAACACATCTGGTTTCCAAACAGGAAATCCCTCAGCCTGGACAGGACAGTGGGTGCCAGGAAGCCCATGAGGAAGCATGGTGTTTAGTCTCTCGGGTGTGACCTGATGTTCTCTCAGTTGGAGAAGTTGGTGGCAGGAAAATGATTCTGAGGCACATGCTTTGTCAAGGCGGGACAGGAAGAGTGGAAGTTTGGTGCTTACACTAAAAGTGTGCCCGCAGGCAGCGACCCCCCCCCAAAACACTCCCAGGGGAATATGACATCACCTTTGTTCCAGTTGGCCATGGAGGCTGGGAAAGGCTGAGGAAGATCACAACTGTAAGGAATTTAAATGCCCTCCACCGGAGTTCTACTTTCAGTCTCTTCTCTCGAAGTTTCTGGCTCTCTGCTTGACTGTTCACGTGGCCTTCATTTTAAAACACAATTCCTTGCTTCATCTTTTTAAATTCGGATGGCATTGGCATTAGCAAAGAAAGTGACAAAGTCATTGACATGTTGACATCTATCCCTAAAGGGACAGAACTTTGATATTTTTTTTAAAAATAAGAATGTGTCCAACAGTCAGACACTCGAGTGAAAGTAGAAATGAGAAAGGATGAACCTGAGGTGCTTTTGAGTAACAAATGACAGCTGAATCCGCTGTGGGGCTTCGGGTTTCCACAGAAGACGGCTGCTGGACCATGACTCCATATGGAGAGTTGGCTGGAGCATGGATGTAATTGGGTCCCTAAAACTTCACTCCATACTGAATGTTCGCTAGCACATGGAACTTGGCTCGTAGATGCCAGTCTCAGCAACCACAAGCCATTAAGGATAAGCTCGGCCACAGTGTCTCAGGGTCACCAATCCTTCTGCAATTATCCAGTTCAGAAAGTCATCGGGAAAATCCTATCAGTGCTAAGAACTGCAAGTAGAATGTCAGAAACGTTATCTGTAGGGTTTAGCTTCAGCAAAGCCAGGTCAGGCTGGGAGACAGAGCTGACATCAGATGGCATCAGTCTGGAAAATGCACACTGGCTTTCTTCCAGACTACAAACGATGGCTCTGTTTGTAAAACATCAAAACAACTACGTGATTAAGTCAGTTCGGTCAAGAATCTCTCAGGGCAGTTCCTTAGAACATCAGGACAGACTGGCTAGTCACTGCTTTTTTACTTTCCAAATGGGAACTGTGTGTCCTTAGGTACATGGGGAGTAAGCAGGAGGTAGGAGCCATAAACTCACTTTATATTTACCAAAGCCAAGCCAGCCCTTGTAAGACTGACCAGACAGAGACAAGGCCTGGGAGGGCTCCTGCACATCCCCAGATATACCAGATACCAGCTGGAGCTTGCGATGATTCTCCCTTCTCTGACAATAGCCCTGACCCACAGGGATGGGGCCACAGCTGTCATGTCTGTGTCCCATGGCCCAGTGGCTTGTGTAGTTGTCAGATCCAGGGGAAAACCAACCCAAGATGGATGGATCAGGTCCCCACTTTCATAGCCACGATCCACTGCCTGCAGGGGTCAGTAAAAATGTTAGCAGTTTGCTCACAACTAGTAATTGTCCTTTAAAATCATCAGGAATATCAACTGGCCTACCTGCCATGGGTGAGCCAGGCTCATTGGAGTATTTCTACAGAATTGGAGCTAAAAAGGGGGTCATCTCTCCTCTGGAAGTAGAAGCCACAGGGCAGGACCTTATCCCTGTGAGCGATCCTATTCTCCACCAAGCCAAAGATGCTGGTCTGCAATTCAAGGCAGTGATGAGAGACAGACATAGACACAGTCCTGGAGACATTTGAATCTTGGGTCCAACTGCTCCCTCTCCCTTATGTTGGCAGTTACATGAGGCACCCCCTTATCCTTTCAATAAATTCTCTTCTTCCTGAGCTAGTGGTAGGTTTCTTTCTTTTTTTTTATTATTTTAATTTTTTTTATTATATTATGTTAGTCACCATACAGTACATCCCTGGTTTCTGATCTAAAGTTCGATGATTCATTAGTTGCGTATAACACCCAGTGCACCATGCAATATGTGCCCTCCTTACTACCCATCACCTGTCTATCCCATTCCCCCACCCCCCTCCCCTCTGAAGCCCTCAGTTTGTTTCTCAGGGTCCATAGTCTTTCATGCTTCATTCCCCCTTCTGATTACCCCCCCTTTCTTTATCCCTTTCTTCCCCTACCGATCTTCCTAGTTCTTGTTCCATAGATGAGAGAAATCATATGATAATTGTCTTTCTCTGCTTGACTTATTTCACTTAGCATTATCTCCTCCAGTGCCGTCCATGTTGCAGCAAATGTTGAGAATTCGTTCTTTCTGATAGCTGAGTAATATTCCATTGTATATATGGACCACAGCTTCTTAATCCAGTCATCTGTTGAAGGGCATCTCGGCTCCTTCCATGATTTGGCTATTGTGGACAATGCAGCTATGAACATTGGGGTGCATATGGCCCTTCTCTTTACTACGTCTGTATCTTTGGGGTAAACACCCAGTAGTGCAATGGCTGGGTCATAGGGTAGTTCAATTTTTAACTTTTTAAGGGACCTCCACACTGTTTTCCAGAGTGGCTGTACCAACTTGCATTCCCACCAACAATGTAGGAGGGATCCCCTTTCTCCACATCCTCTCCAACAATTGTTGTTTCTTGCCTTGTCTATCTTTGCCATTCTAACTGGCGTAAGGTGGTATCTCAGTGTGGTTTTGATTTGAATTTCCCTGATGGCTAATGATTTTGAACATTTTTTCATGTGTCTGTTAGCCATTTGTATGTCTTCATTGGAAAAGTGTCTGTTCATATCTTCTGCCCATTTTATGATTTGTTTATTTGTTTCTCGTGTATTGAGTTTGAGAAGTTCTTTGTAGATCTTGGATACCAGTCCTTTATCTGTGGTGTCCTTTGCAAATATATTCTCCCATTCCGTGGGCTGTCTCTTAGTTTTTTTGACTGTTTCCTTGGCTGTGCAGAAGCTCTTTATCCTGATAAAGTCCCATAAGTTCATTTTATCTTTTATTTCTCTTGCCTTTGGAGATGTGTCGTGAAAAAGGTTGCTCTGGCCGATGTCATAGAAGTTGTTGCCTATTCAAACCTCTTAGGGTTCTGACTTCTAAGCCTGTTCTTTAAGCTGCAAACCTTAAAAAGTACATTAAAATGTATTTTTCATGTTAAAACAAATACAGATTTTTTATGAAGCAGAATACAAATTTTGATGAATTCTAAGGCTGAAAGAAAAGTATTCAAATAAATTTGGTCCACAACCTCTAATCTAGGAATTTCTACCTTTATGGGTCCCTGGAAGGAAAATTTTGACAAGCTCTGCCTGGGGATGGCATTCTAGCGTAGAGCAGGAGATGGTTCAGAAATGGGAGCGGGACACTTGAAAGACCACTAGCAGCCATAATATTTAAAAACGTTAACACTTGTTGCACAGCTGGTCACTGACCAATCAGAATGGGGTGCTGACTGATAAAATCAGACACTGAATATAGCAACCAGTTTAGCCATTATGTGCTTACCATCTTCTTTGTGAAGAGAAAGCTTATGTATTCGAGATAAGGGAATGTGTCTAAAGAAAGACAAGGATTGATTAACAAGCCACTGAGAGTTCCTTTAACATGTCCCAAACCTCTTCTTCCCCTTCTATTCCCCTGCCTCCATTAGCCTCCCAAATTAGAAAACTTTACATTACTCTCCACTTAATTTCTCAATTGGACTGGAATCCAATCTTGATTTCTGCTCCTATCCCCTTGGTTCCTAGTCCTACTTTGAGGGAGAAAGAGAGAATAAGGAATGCCTGGGGCAAAAATCCCAGAAGATATGGGTTCATTGGGAAGTGAATTTTCTACATGGAAGAACAGGATGTTTATGGGCAAGTTTTGGGGGGGGAAAGGTGGTAATCACATAGTGAATGAGGGGGAGAACAGAAGATGGTAAGGTCAGAGAGATAATTAGAGGTCAGGCTATAAGAGTCATGCAAAACCAGCTATGTGGCTTATGTTTTATACTAAATGCAGCTGGAAGCCAATGGAGGATTTTTGGTGGTAGGGGAGAGGCACGTGTTAAGATATAATTTGTATTTTCAAAAAGTTACTCTAGCTGCAACAACAAAATCTAGGAAGACAAGCCTGGAAACAGGGAGACCAGAGGCTTTTATGATGCTACAGGAACAAGATGGTGGTAGTCTGGACAGGGGTAATAGTGGGCACGGAAGCAAGAGGATAGATTTGAAATATCATCAGCAGGTAGAATTTATATGGAGTCATCTGACATTATTTAGTCCAACTTTGCCTCAAGCAGATGAGGAAACTGGGGCTCAAGGAAATAATGTCGAGTCACCATCTATAAGTGGCAGAACCACAACTCTTATCAGGCTCTTAATTTTCAGCTTAAAACATGTCCCATTGTACCATACTTATCTACCTTTTTTTTTTTTTTTAGGTGCGCATGCCTTTATCTCTCTCACCCAATTCTAAATTTCCTGAAAGCAGAGAAGTTGCCTTAGACTCGAATGATTGATTAATGCAACTTCTATTTTGCAAAGGCTACCAAAAAGCCACATAGTAGGTAAAATGTTGTAAGACAGAGTTCTACACTTCAGACCAACAAACCACATAGTAGGTGAAATGTTGGAAGACACACTTCTGGGATTGCTGCATCCTAGGCACAGAGAAAGAGCTCCTTGACATATCTGAAATTAAAATGAAGCTGAAAAACATACAAAGGTTTCAACCTACATAAAGCAAAATCCTACTGAAATTCAAACTCCAAGAGAACTTCAAGATGTTGTTTGACTTAAGGGAAATACTAGAGGAAACTCACATTCGCTCTTTATGGAACCTAACAGCCCTTGCATGAACTGTCCCCAGGGAAAGTTGGAAGAGTGTTTGCATAATCTCCTTCCCCAACTCTGAACTCAGGAATGACTTTACATGGGTTTAGCTGAGGATCCACACACTCTTCCCAAGGCATGGTGATGGAGACCCTGGTGAAAAGTGTGACAGAATGAGGATTAATCCTGGGGACACTCTCTCTTTTCACTTCTGCCTGTGGAATGGTAAAGAGCATTGGCTGAGGCTTCATCTTAGGAGCTGTTTTCATCCAGAGAAATATGCAGGGCCAGGTGGAGGCCCAGGGGAAAGCAAAGCAAGGGGCTGAGTTTTCATAATTAGTCCTGGCTTGGGCTTCAGATTAAAATAAGGGAAAGAGGGGGAGAGACTTCGAGTGTACCTGTTGTTTGATCTCATTCAATAAGATGAGGGATTAAGGACATAACCAGGAATCAATCATAACTGGAGATTCACTCATAACCAGGAATAAAAAATGTTCATTTAACTCAACGATATCCCATGTTATCTCATTTAGGAGACCACGTTTGACAAGTAACAACTGATGGGATGTACACATCCAGTCCAGGTAAGGGAACCCTTCCCATCTGTGTAGTTGGCAGAATTGAATGCAGCCATCTGGAAAACCTCTAATAAAAAGATGCCACTTGGTTTCAGAGAGGATGCCAAACACCTGTGCTATTATTAATCTGAACCCACTGAAAATTAGCTTTGAATAGCTCAGGTACTAATGACAAGTGAATTTCAGATCATTCCTGTAGCTCATATTTATCCTTTCTCTAGGTACGTGCAGTGTTGGGTAAGGCCCTCCTTAGGACAGATCTGTTTTCTGTGCTTTTTGCTTCTCATTCTGTGTCTGTCTCCTTCCCTCTTGGTCATCTGGTGTCTTTTTGCAGCAAATAGGGTTTCTGGAACTCCCTAGTCAGGTTCACTCACCAAACAATGTCTAACGCTCCCAAATTGTTCCTTTATTCTCTGTTGAGTCCCTAAATCCTCCCACTTCCTCAGGACACTGATTTTGTACACCTGTTTGGATGAAAGCGATGTGACCGAACTTACTCACGGTGGACGTCTTAATGTGCTAACTCATCCACCCTCTAAATGGAAAGACCTCAATGGTAGAATGTGGGGAACAGGGGCCGTGTCACAGCACTTCTGTCACCATCGGGTGACACTTATTTTCATTGCCATTACCCCAATTTGTAATTATGTAATTGTATAATTAACTGATTTCTTTCTTTCAATTAGATGACAAACTCTGTGAGGGTAGGGCCCATGGCCCTTTGCATTTCTCAGCCCAAAGCACCATGACTGACACAAAGGAGGAAACTGTGTGAATGAATGAATGAACAAATGAGTGAACTGAATTTTCAAATACAGGTGAGTAAAACCTTTTCCATGCGTGCTCAAAAGGGCAAAAGTTTAAAAAAATGGTGACACAGTCTCAAAAAATGGAGAGTCTTGTAGGGAGGTGAAAAACTACTAGGGCTTAATTTAAAAGATAATGCTGTGCACACATTTCTTTAAAAAAGGAGAAAGCTCATTGAACAGGCAGGCATGTAAGTGTCAAGGAAGCAAACCCCAATGAGTTAATATCCTTTGCTTGCAGGGCATCCCCTCTCAGCTCAGAATATGAATCAATACCACTCCCTCCTTCCGTCCCCTTTGCTCTAGTGAGAAGAAGGATTTGGAAACAGAATAGCCAGCCTGAACCCCATGCGTTCTGCTCTCCCTCTGACACCCATGTCCCCTGCCTGACCCAGACCCTCTCTAACTACTTCATGCTTTCTCTTCTCTGGCTTTCTTGGTGATGAGATACAGGAGTGAGATGCTGGATGTTAAATTTGCTATGTTTGCACATTCTCGGCCTGCACTGTAAAAGTATCCTTGTTCTGTTTGAGTTACTATGAAAATGAGACAAAATAGGTAAACGTGCTGTGTGTCTGGTAGGCACTCCAAACATGCAAGGTTTTTCCTTCTTGGTTCATAAAACACCTGTAAACCACAGCTGTCCAGCCAGGATCTCTCTTTATCTCCTGGCCTAAAAAGGAGGCTAACATGTTGGTAATTAATTAAGCTGGAAGACAGTGAGCTGGGGTTGGAAATGGACATATGTGGCAGGGAGCTAAGAAACTATTAGAGGCTATAGCCTATCACTCCCCAGAGGGAAGGGTTCTTAAAGAGGGTGATTTATCTTTAAAGCATCAGTCAGGTGCCTTTTTTATATTCCTACCGTTGCTATGGAAATCACCCCTGTAAGAATGTGTGGAAATGTAGAATGTGTTGCCAGATGCATAAATATGGGGGTGCAAGCTAGTGGCAGGCATGCTGACACTTGTCCATCTCCAGCTTTGAACCCGAGGAAAAAGAACTAGAATCTGGTTGAGGAAGAAGGAAGGAGTGCTATAGGGAAGGCACCACCACAGATAACTCAGCCCCTGGCAGACCCCAAGATCTTTTAGAATATCCAGGTCTCTACTACTTAGGTTGACCATTATGCCTGTTGTCTCAACATTTCCATTAACAGCATCTCTTTTCACTGTCAATATTGTCCTTGTTTAGTCAATAAACCAAATATAAGAATAAGAATTCTAAGAATATTATTTCCCCCATACAATAGGAGAAACATCAAAACTATGATTATATTTTATGCACAGGACTTAAGTCATGAATAAAATTACTTTCTGGGTAGAAACCATCTCTTTCTTTCTTTGCATTTTCATCACTTCTACCACAGCTTCCATTCATCAGTTGTGTCTCCCCTTCGCCCTCCTTCCCCCACCCCCCAAGAGAAACAGGCTGTTTGCTACCATTTCACAAGAGAGAATAAAGCCGAATTGAGTTGTGGATACTGGAAGTCAGCTAGGCTCACTCATAAGTGAATCAACTAGATCTTATATGTGGTAGCCTTCCAGACTACATATTTCATATATATGCTGCAAGAAAAAAAATAAATTTCTGCCTATCATGAACACTTTGAAGGTGCATCATTAATAGTTTCTAGCTGTGAGAAACTTAAATACAAGAGGGCACTGGGGACATTGCAGAATCCTTGTGGAAGGCTGGAGAACCATGTGGAGAAAATGAACAGGCTGAAGTGGAGCTGGGCAGCCCATTCTTGGCCGAGATCAATGCCACAGAAGTTGTCCAACATGAACACTGCTGCCCTGCTATTGGGCACTGGACCCCACTCGAGGCACCAAAGCCATGGTTGCCCCTACAGACTGGATGTTGTTGTCTTTGCTGCCACCACCAGAATGGTTAATCCATGATCCCTTCTTGGACTAATTAGCTTCTGATTTTTCCGTCCCTGATGCATGCATTGGATGGGCCATGCCTAGGTTGGGTGCTGGGGCTCTAACTAGAAGAGTGAGTATCAACCTTTGCAGCTCCCATAGAAGGAGCTTTCTGTCTCCCACTAATGTCACAAACATAGGAAGGAAATTGAGATGTTCTACAGACAAAAAAAAAAAAAAAAGTCTGCCATATGGAGAGATGGTGAGTATTAAATCTGAGAACATGAAGGGCCTCTGTATATAACTTCAGAAATAAGATCCTAAAAGTCTATTGAAACCAAGGTCAAATGTTCCAAAATGAAGCCTTAAAACTGGCTTCCTTGGGTTTTAAAAAGAGGAGATAATTTTCCATTGTCCGAGGGTTTGGCTGTAATGCTAACGGGGGGAAGGAGGAACAAAAGGGTGCTTATTAAAGTTCTTGGGGACAGAGAAAGTTCACAGTACTGGATGGAGGAGGGGGCAGAGTTGCCAATTTATCTGCCAGAAATCCCAAGCAACAACACAGGCAGGGGAATGTAATAAAAGGACGGGAAGGTATTGAACCAGGAGGCACAGAATTCCACACATAGAGAGAAGAGGATATGGCCTGCAGCAGGGGACAGGAATGCCAAGGTGAACTTTGGGTCACAGGGAGTGGTGTCCTGAAGAAATCTTGAACACCTAAGTGTCACATACAACAGGCTGTGACTCAGAGACATCCTTGAGGAAAGAGGGGATGAATGGGTGATTAGAGGCAAATACACACACACATACCACCCCCCCCCAACACACACACAAAGAGCCATCTAACTGTAGGACAGGTCAGCGGTCAGTATGAGAAAATTCGCCAATGTGTCACGTTGACGTCAAGTGATAGAAACCTACCACTAATAGTTTGGGCGTAGATTCTTTTGGGTTTTCCAAATAGAGTATCAAGTCATCTGCGAAGAGAGACATTTTGACTTCTTCTTTGCTGATTTGGATACCTTTTATCCCTTTTTGTTGTCTGATTGCTGGCAAGGACTTCTAGTACTATGTTGAATAATAGTGGCGAGAGTGGGCATCCTTGTCGTGTTCCTGATCTTAAGGGAAAGGCTTCCAGCTTTTCCCCATTGAGAATAATGCTTGCAGTAGGCTTTTCATAGATGGCTTTTATGAGATTGAGAAATGTACCCTCTATTCCTACACTCTGAAGGGTTTTAATCAGGAAAGGATGCTGTATTTTGTCAAATGCTTTTTCTGCATCAATTGAGAGGATCATATGGTTCTTGAGTCTTTTCTTGTTGATATGATGTATCACATTGATTGATTTGCGAGTGTTGAACCATGCTTGCATCCCAGGTATGAATCCCACTTGGTCATGATGGATAATCCTTTTAATGTACTGTTGGATTCTATTAGCAAGGATCTTGTTGAGGATTTTGGCATCCATATTCATTAGAGAAATCGGTCTGTAATTCTCCTTTTTGAGGGGGTCTTTGCCTGGTTTGGGGATCAAGGTAATATTAGCCTCATAGAATGAGTTTGGTAGCTTTCCTTCTGTTTCTATTTTTTGAAATAGCTTTAGGAGAATAGGTATTATTTCTTCTTTGAATGTTTGGTAGAATTCCCCAGGAAAACCGTCTGGGCCTGGAGTTTTATTATTTGGAAGGTTGTTTATCACTGACTCAATTTCTTCATAGTTAATTGGCCTATTTAAGAAATCTATTTCTTCCTGTTTCAGTCTTGGTAGTTTATAGGTTTCCAGGAAGGCCTCCATCTCTTCCAGATTGTTTAGTTTTTTGGCATATAGCTGTTGATAAAAGTTTCTAATAATCCTTGCAATTTCAATGGTGCTGGTCGTGACCTCTCCCTTTTCAGTCATAATTTTAATAATCTCAGTCCTTTCTCTTTGTTTTTGGACAAGTTTTGCCAGTGGTCTATCAATTTTATGGATTCTCTCAAAGAACCAGCTTCTAGTCCTGTTGATCTGCTCTACTGTGGTTCTGGTCTCTAATTCATTGATTTCTGCTCTAATCTTGGTCAACTCCTTCCTTGTCAGTGGGTTAGGCCTGTCCCTCTGTTGCTGTTCCAGTTTCTTGAGGTGAGAATATAGAAACTGCATTTTAGATTTTTCTATTCTTTTGAGTGAGGCTTGGATGGCTATGTATTTCCCCCTTAGGACTGCCTTTGCAGTATCCCATAGGTTTTGGACCGTTGTGTATTCATTCTCGTTGGTCTCCATAAATTGTTTAATTTGTTTTTTGATTTCCTGGTTTATCGAGTCATTCTTGAGCAGGATGGTTCTTAGCCTCCAAGTGTTTGAGTTTCTTCCAGGTTTTTCCTTGTGGTTGAGTTCCAATTTCAGAGCGTTGTGGTCTGAGAATATGCAGGGGATAATTTCAATCTTTTGGTATTGGCTGAGACCTGTTTTGTGTCCCAGAGCATGATCTATTCTTGAGAATGTTCCATGGGCATTTGAATAGAATGAGTATTCTTTGGTTCTGGGGTGTAGTGTTCTATATATATCTATGAGGTCCAACTCGTCGAGTATGGCATTCAAAGCCTTTGATTCTTTGCTTAGTTTTTGCCAGGGTGTTCTGTCTATTTCTGATAGTGGGGTGTTGAGGTCCCCTACTATTACTGTGTTCTTATCTATATGTCTCTTTATTTTGGTTAAGAGTTGGCTTGTGTATCTTGCTGCTCCCCTGTTGGGGGCATATATATTAATAATTGTCATATCCACTTGTTGAATACTTCCTTTAAGAATAATATAGTGCCCTTCTGTATCTCTCTCTATGGCCTCTAGTTTAAAATCCAGTCTATCTGATATGAGAATTGCTACTCCAGCTTTCTTTTGAGGTCCATTTGCGTGGAAGATGGTACTCCATCCCCTTACTCTAAGTCTGAATGCATCTTTGGGTTCAAAATGAGTCTCTTGTAGACAGCAAATGGATGGGTCATGTCTTTTTATCCAATCTGCAACCCTGTGGCGTTTTATGGGAGAGTTTAAGCCATTTAGATTGATAGAGATTATTGACAGATATGATTTTAATGATGCCATTTCTCTTTAAAGTCTTTGTATCGGTTGTGACTTGCTGCTCTGTATCACTCTTGGGGCCTTTTTACCTTTATAGAGCCCCCCTTAATATCTCCTGTAGGGCTGGTTTCGTGGTTACGAAATTGGTTAATGATTGGCGATTTTGGAACGTCTTTATTTCTCCATCAATTCTGAATGACAGCTTTGCTGGATAAAGGATCCTTGGCTGCATGTTTTTCTCTGAAAGAGCTTTAAAAATGCCCCCCCAAGCCTTTCTCTCATTCCAGGTCTCTGTAGACAGGTCTGACGTAATCCTGATACCTTTGCCTTGGTACGTGAGAAATTTCTTTGCCCTGGCCGCTTTCAATACTGTATCCTTGGATCTAATATTTGCGAATTGCACTATGACATGCCGTGGCGTAGGTTTGTAAACACAGATTTAAGCTTCAAAAAAAAAAACAAAACAAAACCGAACCCTAAGAGGTTTGAGATCACTGTTCTGCTACTCAGGAGTTGAACGACCTTGAGCAAGTTGCCTGATCTCTCTGAGCCTCCGTATTCCTTATATGATTGCTGAGCCCATGGTAAATATTCTATGGATTGTGAGCACCTTGAGGGCTGGAGTCTGTGTTTTGTCCATCTTCATATTCCCCACAGAGACTAGAAGAGTGCCCCATCCATAGAAGTCGCTTTATATGCGTTCATTCCTTTACATCAAACCTATGTGCACCTATGGTTATCCAGTTTTTACCACTAGATGGAGAGCATGTATCCTAGGATTTTTAATTCGTTAGTAAGTGAGAGAGCAAACATTTGTGTGTAGTGTCTTAACCGAATCAACTTATTTATTAATGACGGTATCATTAAAACTAGCTCTCATGCAATTATAAGATAACTTTCAGAACTAATTGTTCTTAAAATAATTAAAAGGCAGCAAGGGAGAAACACAAACTTCAGGATGGCAGTTAACCCTGGGGATGACATAAATTGAAATTGGTAGGAGTGGGGAGCTCTAAACGCATGTATCTGCTGATTTCTTATTTAAAAATAGATTCCAAGCAAATATGTCCAAAAGCGTTAACCTCGGATGAATTCCGGGTGGTAGTAGTGAATATCTGGATGTATTTCTCTGTGTTTGAAAGTTTTCACAATTGCATTTTTGTAAAGTGGGGGAAAAGACTCAAAGATGAAATTTATGCTTACTGTTTCTATCTCTATACAGGCTGCCTAACGAGCTTTTTAATGTTTTCCCCGGAGAGCTGCAATTTGCAACAGAAAATACAACATAGCAAAAACCATACTGCGTCTCTTCCGTTGCCACCTGCCTCCTGAACCTTACATTTTGCCCTGAAGTTAAGTCCTTTAAAGGTCATTGCTTCAACTCAGTTGGCTAATTAGTTCTTGTCTCCAAATTGGATTGTTTTCAACTAATTTGAAAGATGTAGAAACACTGTTTCTGCATGTCTGTTCCAGTTACTATTGCTACATAACAAATTACTCCAAACCTTCGTGTCATGAAACAGTTTTACTAGGCTCGTGGAACTTTGTTCCATGATATCTGGGGCCTCAAGTTAGAAGACTTAAACTGGGGGTGGGTGGCGGGGGGGAAGGGATGACTTCACAGCTGGAAGTAACTTGTTGGTTGGGAATGGAAATCACTGGGTGTGGGGGGGTGTCTTTGCTCACGGGTCTAGTAGTTGATACTGGCTGGTGCCTAAGACTTCAGCTGGGCTGTTGAGTGAGCCATCTTCTGGATATAAACAAGTCATTATGATTGGCTCAGATTCCACAGGAGGGGGCAGAGATACAGTACTCTTAATGAAAGGGGTGTCAAAGAATTTGCAGGTATATGATAAAACCATCACAATATCCTCTTCACTCTGCTGTTACAATGAAGTGAAATTGATAAACCTGGACCCCACTTGCTCTTTGTGCACTCAAGTGATGTACACGGAGGAGCATTTGAATGTATCCATTAAATTATCTAGGAACATGTCTGGTCAAGTTCTTGCAGCTCAGGTTTAAACTAATATGGTAATTCATTTTATCAGCTCTATTGCTCTTGAAAGCTGACCGGTTATTTTTTATGACCGGTAAGCATAAAGGTATACATCATAAATAACAGTTTTAATAAAATTTTCACCACAAATGAAATATTCTCAAAGGGGAACTTCATTAAATATCTATTGCTGCACAATAAATGAGTCTAAAACTCAGTAGCTTTTAAACAACACTTACAACCTCATGGCTTCTGTGGGTTAGGAATTTGTGAACGGCTTAGCTCAGGGCTCTGGCTCAGGGTCTCTCGTGGGGCTGCAGTCCAGACATTGGCCAGGGCTGTGTCATCTGAAGACTTAACTGAAGCTGAAGAATCTTCTTCCAGCGTGGCTCACTCACACGGCTGTTGGCAAGAGGCCACAGTTGCTTATTGGTTCTTGGCAGGTGACATCAGCTCCTCAACATGTGGGCCTCTTCATAGGACTGCTTTAGTGTTCTCATGACATGACTTCTTCAGAGTGAGTGATCCAAGAGAGAGAGCAAGGAGGAAGCCGTAGGACCTTTCATGTTCAAATCTTTGTAAGTGACACAAGGTCACACCTGCCACACTGTATTCATTAGAAGTGAGTTACTAAGTCCTGCTCATGCTCAAGGGGAGGTAAGGCCCACCTCTTGAAGGGAGGCATATCAAAGAATGTGTGATTCTATATTAAGACTATCACAGGGAGTTGAAAGGAGAGTTTCTCTCACTCTGTCCTGAAGGGATCGGCCTCGGGACAGCAGTTCTTATTTATGCAACCAACGTGGGGAAGCCAGTCGTTTCCATATGGAAAAGCAGAAATCAACTTCCACTTTGCCATTCAGATGGGAAATAGATCCGAATGCTCTCTTCTACTCTGCTCATATCTTTATAGGTTGGGAACTATTATTCTTGCCCATAGAAACTGGGGAAATGCTTCAATACATGATGTATTTCATCTTTGCACATAACTGTGGTAATGTTACGGAGGTATGGGCATTCCAGTACCCATTCCAAACCACCTCATTGACACTAGGATTGAGTGGGCCACCCAAGTTGCCCGGACAGGTGTGTCCTTCTTTGAACTCCATTGTTCTATTACGTATCTTTCAAAACTCTCAACTTGAATGGTCAGGATGATAGATGTGGCTGTGCTTCAGGCCAACGTAGATCATAAGATGCAAAAAATTGCCGTTTCGAAAAGCAAAACCCAGTGAAGTAAAGTGCATTCCTGAGTAACTGTTTCTCATCCTTAATGAGATAGAGCAGGAAAGAGGCAATTGCTCATTTATCTGAGAAAGGAAAACCTAAGTGCACTTAATTCAGATATCTGAAAGGAAGATCTTCTATGAATCCTAACTTGGGGAATGCCAGTCCTTCGGATGGAATAGCCAGGTCCCTGACAGGAAGGTGGGGGTAACTCCCTTCAAGGAAAAAGGGTCGAATTGTATCTGCTTCTGGATCTAATTCAACTCGACTACTTAGCAGTAAAGATAAATTGAACCCACAGAGAAAACTGAAAATAGCATTTTCCTGGCAAGTCCTTCAATGGACTTAGTGTGTTTAGATTTATGAGGGGGTGAATGACCTTCTCTGCCTTGGTTTTTCACATTTTCGTTTTTCCAGGACTGATTTTCCATCTGGCCTAACCAGAGCCCGAAGTTGCTGAATCAAGCAGAGCCAACAGGTCTGACTTGAGCTGGCTGGAACACGCACAGAACTGGGAGAGACAAATAGGCTTCTTTCTGAAAGGCCTATCAGGCAGAAGCCTGTGCCTCCCTCCTGCCTGCCTGCCTCAGAGCGCAGCCCTGAGAGAGAGCACATCCAGCCCCTCCAATACCACTGCCCAGGGAGCAGTAGCAGGCCTGGGGGAGTGTCCGTCCAAGAAGCTGGCTGTGTGTGAAGAGGAAGGAGGCCATTATTAAGTGCAAGAACATTGTCACACGGACCTGGTTCCCCTCCCAGAGTCCTGGGCCGCCAGGGCCAGAGAAGGCTAGGTGGTCAACTGATTTCCAGCAGCCCCAGAAAAACATGGAGGAGTGCAAGTTTCTCCACACACAAGAGGGGCTCAGGAGTAGCGGAGCACCCATCGACCTTGGAAGTATCTGACAGAAGTGATGAAGAGACATTGCAGCAGAAAGCAGCCAGACCAAGCAGGGTCATGGACATTTTCAGAATGCCAGAAGCCAGAGGTGGGCTGCATCCCAGGAGAGGCAGCCCTTGCCAGGCTGCCACCTAGGTCCCCCATGCTAGCAGAGATGGAAAACAAGAGAGAAAATCCAGAATCAACTGAACTTCGATGAAAAGACAGAAACACAGAGGTTTTGTAGAAATGAGTAAGATTGCGTGTTCTAACATTAAGCCCATGAAGTGTCATTACAGAAAATCATGTGCTATTTCTTGGATACCCAAGCTTGTGGCTTAAGAAAATGTGAACCTGGCCATACTCTTGCTCTTCGTATACTTGTCCCCAGTTTTCACGTCCTACAGAGGGAAGGGGCAGTTTGGGTTTAATGTGTCTCTCAGCAGCTCAAGAGGTGACCACAGCCATGCATTGTGAAGTGACAGCCCCAGCAAGCCTCCTAGACGAGAGGTCAGAAAATATTTCCTTTCAAGGGCCCGGTAATACATAGTTTAGGCTTTGTAAACTCTACGGTCTCTGCTGCGGTCCTCCAGCTCCATCACCACAGCACGAAAAGCAGTCATAGACAGCAAAGGAACGGGTACGGCTGTGTACCAATAAAACTTTATTGTGGACACTCAAATCTGAGTTTTCATATAGTTTTCATGTGTCACAAAATATTATTCTTCTTTTGAATTTTTTCAAGTGTTTAAAAATGTAAAAGCCATTTTTAGTTTGCAGGCCATATAAATACAGGTGGTGGGCTGAATTTGGCCCACAAGCAGAGTTTGCCATCCCTTGTTTCAGACCAATCACTGCTCTCCATACCAAGAGGGAATTAATTTATTCACATTCATGGCTCTGGGTAAAAAGGTCTGATTCCTTAGCAAAATACCCAGGAGATATCATCTCCCTGGAAATTATAGAATCTTTTCTCTGGGAATCCGCCTTTTAACATAGCTTCAAGGCCAAGTGACAAGCTTTACACCTGACTTAGAAAGGCCACAACTCACATTCAGACTGCCACTTTTCAAAGCCAGGCTTTGAGCCCCAGGAAGACAGGGCCTGTGTCTGCTTTCCCTGCTAGTATACTGCTGGGGTCTAATGTAGTATCTGACACAGAGGAGGCATTAAACAAATGTTTGTTTATTGAATGATTGAGGGATTGAAAAGTCCTTTGCAGCACTTTTCAAAACTGTTTCACTCCAACTTACATGAGTTATACAACTCACTCTAAAAATGCCTGTAACAGTAATTTAGAATTCAGAAGACTCATCATGCATAAATAGAAAATTTTCTTCAAAAGTGGACCAAAATTCCATGTCAGTGTGAAACTACGAAGCCATTGTGAGTTCTGTTTAAGAGGGGACCCATTTGTACTGAGAAACTAAGAAAAGTCACTGCAACTATCAGAGATGGTCTTGGTGAGGCAGGTGCCACCTGAGTCTCTCTCTTGACATTATTTTTTACCTATGAAGGTGAGCTCCACCATTATGCCCATGATATGAAAAAGCCACCTGGGAAACTTATCAGGGACCCAGGAAATGGGAGGAGCCAATACGGAAAACCTCGCTGCTCTGTGCTAAGTTGGCAATTCTCTCCCCATTAAGCCATACAGCATCCAGGCAGAAGAGAGCAAAACCAGCGACCACACAGCTTGTGGATACCTTAGTTCAGCATTAAATAGGAATAAGCTTCATAGCTCTCCTTTTAAAGTTTTCTTTTTTAAATCCCAAGTAAATTTGCAAAGGGAATCATGAGAACGTGGGAGACTCTGGGATGGTAACTAATGTGTGGTACCAAAACGAAGCAAAAGAAAAAGATCAAAGATTAGTTTCTCTAAGCTGGGTGGCACCTTGGCACAGAATCCTGGGAACAGATGCTGACTGATTTGAATTAAAAAAGAGCAGAAGTAGCCAAAGATAAGAAATAATTGGCTAAAAGATACAAAGCCATACTTTTGACTGGGGACAATAAAGTTTTCCAAGCAGATGTTAGAATAACTGCCTTTTCAAACACAACTCCAAGGAAAACTAGGAAAAGAGAAGCATTGTTAAATATTTTCCTCCAAAGTTTAAATTAAGACATGGTCAGAGAAGAGGAGACCCCTTCCAAAGCCTCAGCAGGATAAATCAATCTAGTGGAGGCCTTTGTGTTCCAGGAGAATGATGTCAGAACCCATCCCAGGAAGAAGAAAGAAATGTTTGCGCTAAAGGTCACTTGAGAACTATAAAGATAAATGCTATTTGTAATGACTTAAAAAGGCTTCCAGGAAGGAGAGGAGTCAACTCACTGTTGCAGAATCAATGAAAAAGGAAAAACTCCTGGTTGAAAACTTTCAGGGTCATTTAGACATTCTAGAAAGTCCATGAAACTTTGAAGGGAAAGAACCCAAGAGTATGATTATGGAAAAACAATGTTCTATTGTTTAACCATTAAAAGTATATTGTGCATTTACATATGAGTCAGTCATGAAAAAATCATCGAGAAAGTTTCTGACAGCAAGCGGAAGGCAGAGATTAACAGTCTCTCCACCCCGTTTATCAATTATTGACCCTGAGAGTCTTAGGTTAATCAGATATTCATGGGGCATGGGGAAATCCAGGGGTATGGAAAGAAGAATGCTAGCCCTCTATTCAGAAGACCCGGATCACATTCCAGCTCCATTGCCTTCGATCTCTTGAGAAGTGCTACACGTTTCAGAGCCTTATCTCCCCATTAGTTGGGAGAAGATAATGAGTGTTCCTTGAAAGATTATGGATAAATGAGTCCCTACATAGAGTGGACCCATAGTAGGTGCTCAGTAAATGCATTTAAATTTGTTGCATTTGAATCAACTCAGTAGCTAATTACATAGAGCACTTACTGTGGATAAGTACTTTATTCACACTGTCTTGACCTTCCCAACAGTCCCATGATAGGGGGTGGGATGGGGACTGTTATCCCCTTATGCAGATCAGGAAACTGAGGCTCAGGAAGGTTAGGAAACTTGCTCATGGTAGAAGCTGGTGAGTAGCCATGCCAGGCAGCCTGACTCCAAACCCCCACCCTTACCTGACCTAGTATACGGGAGAGAGAAAATGATCAGACTTATATTATCGTCTTCCTCTTTGTTTCTGTTTTGACACAGGGAACAAGATGAGGACATTTTTCTCTAATAGCATAAATAACTACTAACCTCATTCCAATTACAAAAGTTAAAGAGGGTGGCCTTAAATATAAAAGTAAGGTGATAACTAACTTTATGGTCCAGGCAGTGTTCTAGGTGATTTATTACGTGGATTCATTCATTCTCTCAATACGCTTATGAGGGAGGTGCCACCGTCTTGTCCACTTGACGGAGGCTTTAAGTGAACACGTGATAGAGCTTGGCTTCGGATCAGCCACTGGAGCTCTGGGGCCACACTCGACCCTGACACTGTGCAGCTTCTCAACTTCAGGCTTTCTGCCTCGAGCCAATAAGCAATTATTGGTGCTGCCCTGGCTAGGTATTGGGGGTGGGAGGAGCCATGTAGCTTCAGAGAGAACAGTGAACTGATTTGGAAGAAAAATAATATTTATTGACAGCTTGTAATTTCAGTGAATAAGGACGTTTTAAATTAATAATGTCCTACCTAGGGTTCCAAGTGCTTGGACTTCACCAAAGATAATAACAGGGGTCTGTGAGCTGTTTCTAATACTTCAAAATGCCTGTTAGTATGTCACTACTCCTGTAAAACATAGTCTTTATATATGGTAACAAAGCCCTACAGAAGAAAACTTTGAGAGAGAAATTTCATTTCTAAGACTTGAGCAAGGTTTCAAGGATTCCTAATTCTGAAAACAAGTGAATTTTCACCCTATTAGAGTGGAAATCGTCCTTGTAGATATCAGGTTTGCCCTAATAGAGGAGATACCCCATTATCAAAGAGAACTCAACAAGACTCAAAAACTTCAAGAAAGAAGTTGCCGACAGACATGAAAGGCAATTTTAGCCATTTACTTGGAATTGCCAGTCACCATAGGAGCCGAAGAGGCATTTTTCTGCCAACTGGTTGAAGCTTGTGCCAGAATGATCCTGCTGTTTCTTAATTGTCCTAAAAGCTTGTAGCCAGCAATTTCCCTGCCAAGCCTGACCTCACTTTCATGTTTTTATAATATGCAGATCACGAAGTGTCCCATTCAGAGTGGGAAAACAAGAAATGACTTCCTTGTCCTTACTCTCTTTGGAACTCACCATCTAAGCTGTATAATGTCTCCCTGTAAAATAATACTTCAGCGGCCAACTCAAAACCTCAGGTACCATTTTTCAAAAAAAAAATATCTTCGAGTACCTTTTAATGCATAATGATTCCCCACAGCAAACTTATAAGGTAAGGGAGAGGAAAGCAGTGTTATTCCCATTTATGAGTGATAAGCGAACAAAAATATGACTGATGGACATAAAAACCTACATGTATTAAGTGGCAAATTGCAGATGAAATGTAGAGTATGCTCTCATTTTTGTAAAAAAGAAAAGCCACACAGCTCTGTGTGTGTGCACACATGTGTTTGGGGGGAGGGGATGGGGCGAGCTGAAAAACACAGACACTGTAATGTCACTAATGGTTACCTCCTAAGGTGAGCGTGAGGAAAAGGGACTATAAATGAGAATTGTTCACTTTTATATCTCTGTACCTTTGTGTGGTTTCAATATTTTGCAGTAACCATATATTATTTTACAAATTCAAAATAATTTTTAAAAAGAAAAACAGTTTGAAGGAGATAATAAACATTCCATATGATAGACAGTCTTATCTAGTTTGTTCTGTTGGATATATATTTTCAGAGTGATTTCAATGAGGCGTTGGAAAAGCCTGTCCAATTTCTGTAGGAAAATAGTGGCCTGGCATCTGAAACTTATGGAAAAGTGGCTTTCTGCTCAATCCTTCTCAGGGGCCTTTGCTTCAGAATGGAATGGAGACTGAGATGGGATGACCAAAAGATTCCTTTGATCATCCCTTTGGCTCCTTGAAGTCCTTTGAGGAACAAAATAAATATTTCAAAAAATGGAATACAGTCTTCATGACTTATTTAGATTTTTGCAAAAGCCTTTGATGGGGTTCCATAATGAAGGCAATTTGGGGATGGATAGTTCACATGGTAAAGTCCTTCTATCCCAGTAGGAGTGTGACTATAGGACTGTGGTTTAGGAGAAAGAGCAAAAATTTGGACTTTGATGGATGCATTCAAACCCTAACTGCTGATTAAGAGTGGTTTAGCCTCAGACAATCTATGTAATTTCTGTGAAACCCTTCCTCTACTATAAAATAGAATAATGCAAAAGTGAGGGGTTACACGTAAAGGGTGTCACATAATTCCTGGCTCATGGTAGGTGTTCAAGAAATTCTTGGCTCTCTAATAATATGAAAAATAAGTATAAGTGGCCTTTAATGTATATTGATACTTATAGTGAACAAATAAGGGAACTTAGAATGTGGATGCCATTTTGACACCCCCTGGGGAAGATCTGGCAGAAAGTGGTGGTGATTCTGTCCATGGTCTAATTTCCTGTCTATCCATCATTTTTCTATCTGGGCAGATCAATCTATCACACTGTGCAAAAACTACTTGAAATCTAGGTCTTACTGAGGAAGGGCCAATAGTGTCAACTCCGCATATGAAAAAAACAATGTGCCAAAAGTAAAAGTGACCCATTTGTAAATGTATTTGCAATTGGGTTGTGTTTGTTATTGGAGGTATCTAGCTCTGCCATCTTCTCCAACTCTGCATCAGACAGATATGGCAAAACCTATTAAATTTCTCAGGGACCTTTCTCTGATGACTAGATTTGGCCTCAGAGGGTGAAAACCAACCAAAGGAAAACCTCTTGGTACTTACCAGATAAGAGGCAAATGGAAGACTGAGGCATTTCAATGTGACAAATCCAAAGAAATCACCTGGGAATAATTAAACCAGGCTGTATCTGGAGGATAATTGGTTGTAGATTCTCCAACCCAACTTTGGAAAGGCACCTTGGGTATCACTCATTCGATTCATATTTGTGAGCAAGATGCCATATTAGGCCCTATGGGGGATTCAAAGATGGATAAACATGGGCCTTGCCCTCTACGAACTCAATCTTGCAATAGTGCAGAAGACAATGACTCATTCGATCATCTGGGATTCAAATGTTCTGATTTTTATCCTCACCACATAGCCTCCCTGAAGAGCATTCTCTGTGATGCTTCTGTCATTAGTGGAAATGGATTGTTTTCAAGTGGAAGAGAGGGCCAGGTCTTGTGAAAAAACAATCAGAAAGATACAAAAGAAGACGGTCATGACCCTCTGTGAGACCACCATCATGGGGCTGCAGCCCTGGCCTGTTTATTTTCCATCTCCCTTCTTACAAGTTGACCGTGGGCAGCCTCACACTCAGGTCATGGATTTGGAGAAGTGACTTTACAACAATGTGGGAGTATTGGGACAAATCTCAAGGAAGCCTGGGTCAGGATGAATGAAACTTTAGTGTCCAGCCCTTCCTAGCCCAGATATTTTTTTGTCTGGCTCCCTGAGTCTGAATTTTTCTTCTCAATCTCATTTACTGCTACATATCTCCCAAAGCTGAAGACTTTCTCTCAGCTCTCCTTGTCCTGAGGCACTTATACCATCTGATCTGCCCTTTCAGGAACTACTCCTAGATCCTAGGAAAGTGGGGATCCTGGGTCCTCCAGGAGCTACCACATGGATGTTGATGCTTGTTGGTCAGCACACCTCAGAGGTCTCTCCTGGACCAGCTCCTCACAGGCACTGTCTTCCATATTTTCTCTTGCTTTTCAGGACTCTTCTCCTGTAACAGCTGCCAGCACCTAAAGCCTGCACTGTGTTCCAAAGCTTTTGCCCAGACAGTTTGAGTTTAAATTGCAGTTTATCCACGTAGACTGATAATCAGGTCATTTGTGTTCTAGCACGGTCTCCATGGCCACAGATGAGTCCCTTCACCTCTCCAAGCTTCAGGTGACTGGATGGGGAAAACTCCGTTGGCAAAGGTGTGTTCACCAGGCACACACGTATACACACACACACACACACACACACACACACACACACACGTTTTCAGAATGAGTTATGAAGGTAGTTTGACTTCCAACTCCACTGTTTACTACCATGTATAACCTTGGGCAAGTTAGTTCTTTGAGTCTCAATGTTCTCATCTATGAAGTGAAGAAAACACCTCCTTCAAGAAGTTCCATAAAGAGTAAATGGAGTCACCAAAGCAAAGCGCTTAGGACTGAGCCCAGCACAGAGGAAGAGCTTAGTAAATGTCAGTGCTCACCATGGCCCTTCCCTCACTCCCAGATCTTCCCATGTTCATATATGCTCTCCTAAGCCTCCCTCCACCCTACTTTCCTCTCCACCCTTATTTTCTATCATCTTAACTGAATAATTCTTCAGTCTCCTCCCCCCCTTTTTTTTTTTTCATTTGCACTGAAAATGGTAGAGGGCTAGGAAGAGGGTGGATTTGTGTCCTTTAGTGTGTCAACTTGCACTAACTAAAGAATGACAGTGGCTGTACCTCCACTCTTCTAGCCTTGGTGACCAAAAGAGACAGGATGATTAAACTCTATAACTGGGCCTGAGATTAACTGAGACTGTCTAACCATTTAAATCATAACTTCATGAAAAATGTTTTATTGCCATCACACCATACTCTTGCAAGAAAAAGCCAACAGCAACATTAGATGACTTCCTAGAAGTATGTTCTCAAATGATTTTTTTTCTGTGAAAATGACACTATAGGAAAAAAATGTGAGTAGTACAATTTTAATATCCCTTTTCTTTATTTTTTCCTAAAATTTATTTTTATTTGGTTTTCCTGGCTATATATTTATTCTAGAAATTAGGAAATTAGAGAAAAATATTTGGAGGAAATTAAAATAATCCATAATTATACCACCCCAAAACAAATATTGTTAGTTTTTAATATTTTCCTCTTTGCAAATGCTCTTATTTTTAAAGTTAAGAACATATTTGCATACATAGTTTTGTGTCCTGTGAACATTTTATGATGCCCATAAACATGTTTTTATAAACAGAAATTTTCAAGATATTCCATTGTATCTGGATTTAACCAATTGCCTATAGTGAGTCATTTTGCTTATTTGCAATGATTTTATCTGTCCTACACCCCTTCTCCTCTTTCCTCTTTGATTATTAGTGATGCTAAATATTTTTACATGTCTCTTCACCATAAATATTTGTGAATTGTCAGTTCCAGCCATTTTTCTAGTAACAGTACCATTCACCATCGTTGCCCTCATTATAACATTTGGGGCCAAGAATGGCCAACGCCAGGTTAGCTCAGACTCCTGGATAGAGAAGATAACTGCATACTAGAACAGATTTTATCTCACTTCCAGCATTTATCTTCCTGATACTGGCATTCCCTGGAAACAGGTGGTATCGAAAAGAGTTGTTCTGTTGCCAAGAAATCTATTAGAAAGTGAGTTTGCAAGGACATATAGGCCTGGTGTGGGGCCTAAAGCTAAACAGGAAGCTACCAAGTCATGGGCTTTCTCAACACAGCTCTAAGATCAGCTAAGGGAGTGAAATCATAGGAAGAATAATTAATGCGGGGGGGGGGGGAGAGCATGGAATCTTCATTATCTCTAAACAGAAAAATCGTTCCTCCAGGGAAGAATTAATTTTTTTTTCTATATAGTTCCCTTTTTGCCTGACTCTTTGCTTCTGGGCCCAGCTCAAGTGTACCTGGAAATCTACAGAAGTCAGAGAATGGGAAATAGACAACCATGCTCCAAATTTAGGGTTATATACCAGTCAGGACCTTCCCAGGGCCACCTGCCTGCCAAGCTCACTGATCACCAGATTGGGCAAATCAGGGTAGGCAAATATAAGGTGAGGATAAGTAGGAATGTTGGTTCCTCTTCCAAGGATAAAAAAAACAGTCATTTCACTCATCACTCTACAAAGACTGGACTATACTCCACCATACTTCCTGGCCTTGATGCTTGATAACCTCCACAATTTTGGAGCATAAAAACACACGTAGTATCATCCTTGAGAATATAAAATTCTTGAAGTCAGAAATAAAATCTTCAACTTCTTTGGAACTCTTAACTGCAGAGAGCTATCAGACTAGGAGTCACCCAGAAGGTGTACTGCTTTACTAGATGCCAGGTCCTTGTTGGGGTGGGTATTATTGCCCCAAGGCAAGGAAGCAGGTTAGAGCCAAGTCAGAAGCTAAGGATACCATAAAACATAAATCGACTCATATCACTGCCCACCTAATGCCCTCCCCCACTCCATCACTTTGAGTAGAGGCCAGCATTCTCATAATGGCCTCCAAGACTCTCCATGATTTGGCCACAATCCCTCCATTACCCCTTTCTTCTCTTCTTCCTACTAATATTCACTGCACCCTATGCACAGTAGCATGGAGGGGGGACGATGCTGTCCCCCCTGCCTGGAAGAGCATGGCCTCAGCCTGAAAGTTGGGGCAAAGCCCAACAGCCCTCACAGCTGGGAGCTGTCAGATAACTGCACTCCCAGGAGCCGAACAGCAAGTCCCTTCTTCAAGGGGGATACAAGTGCTTTGTTCCATGGCTGCCAGAGTAATTTTCCAGGAGGTTTTCACCATCACCAGCCCTCAATGTTCCAACGATGTCTGGGCTGGATGTCCCAACCACGTGCTCCCACAGCATCCTGCACGTTCTCTCTCTGTGCCAGTTCTCATCCACTTGTCTCTGTCTCCTCCTGGACAGAGGACAGAGACTGTGTTAATTTCATTCACCATTTTATCCCCAACCCTAACCAGAGCTTGGAACATAGAAGACACTCAGCAGATGGCTGTTAAATGAAAATATAAATGAATAAATGATACCAGCTGCCTCCATTCCCTTAACCTGCTACGGAATTAATAAACAAATCTTGAACCTAGTGGATATATGAAAATAAAAATGTCATTGAGGACTATCAAGCCAGCCTTTCTGTATCGGTTGCTACATTCTGCTTGCTGATTTATGCTAATGATTACTGCCACGTTCACTTTGGATGTGGATGTAAAACTACAGGGTTACTTGAGGGAAAACTCCCAAACTTCCAAGCACCCTGCCGAGGACAGGGAACTTCAAGGGCTCAGAAGAAATTTGTTACACACACACACACACACACACACACACACACACACACAGCAGATCACATCCAATAGAGTAATTCCATAATGAAATTTTTATCTCAAACTGATTGGCCCCAGACCTCCCAACTCCATGGCTAAGCCAAAGATGATTTGGCATCCTTGTAAAGATCTGAAGGACTCACAGTTTCTCTCTAGACCAGAGTGTTATTTCCACACCGTGGCTGTGCAGTAGAAGTACCTGGGTGGCTTTTAAAAATGCCAGTGCTCAGGCCATACCTGAGACCAATTACATCAGAATTTCTGAGGGCAAGAGCCAGAGAATGATATTTTTCCAAGTGTCACCCATGCTTTCAGTGTGCAACTGGGATTGAAAAGCACGGCACTGGATTCTTTCTTTCCTGAGCTTTTTCATGGAGCCCTACTGGGTGGCAGGCATTGTAGGAGTCACTGTCCTTTCCCTTAATTTGTTTATATAAAATCATATCTCATTCATTTTGCGTGGACTGGCCTGCACCCTGGAAGGGAACCAGTTTTATAAACCCTCGTTATTTACTCTGTGCTGTCAGAGGACAGCAAAAATGGGGGGGGGGGAATGCTTGTAAACTTGCTTAAGCTCCTCCCCTAATATCTAAAGAGAATCCTTTAGCTCAATCCTTTATAAGAACATTGGAAGTAAAGCCATTCTGCAGATAAACTCTGTAAATTTTAACTTACACACTACAATTTACATGCAAGGGGATAAAAATTAATGTTTGGAGTTCCCAACATTCTCTCTCTCCACATTTGCTCACTCAGCCCCTTATTCCTCTCTTTCTTTCTTTCTTTCTTTCTTTCTTTCTTTCTTTCTTTCCTTTCTTTCTTTCTTTTCTTTTCTTTCTTTCTTTCTTCTTTCTATTTATTTATTTATTTATTTATTTATTTATTTATTTATTTGACAGAGAGAGACAGCCAGTGAGAGAGGGAACACAAGCAGGGGGAGTGGGAAAGGAAGAAGCAGGCTCCCAGGGGAGCAGGGATCCCGATGCAGCCTTGATCCCAGGACCCTGGGATCACACTCTGGGCCAAAGACAGACGCTTAACGACTGAGCCACCCAGGCTCCCCCTCCCCCACTTTCTATGAAGACAACGGGGAAAATCTGGCTCTCATGAGAAAAGCGATTAGGATAGCACCCAAACCTCAGTCCTCCAGGATTGTGGGACTGGGACGTGCCTCATCGGGAGCCTGTGCGGAACTACGCATGCATAGAAAAGAAGGGAGACCCAGGGAATAGAGCGGCAGACACAGGGCAGAAGAAAGACACTCTAAGGAATTTGGGGGTGCTAATCATTGAAGAGATCAAGAGATTTTAATGAATTTCTAAGGACTAAGTTATTATATCTGCTTCACTGAGAGAGTAAGGTTTAAAAACAAAAACTTGTGTATGGGCGATGCTACCAACGTCCGGGCTCCCCGGGGCAGAACTGCAAAGACCACCTGTAGGGGATGAGGGCCATAGATGCAGTCTGCGTGCAGGTGCACGCTGGGCCCTCTGACACCTATAGCCTCTTCCTCACTGACTACAGGGGAGGCACATCGGGAGTGGCTGCCAAGAATCTCTGCCCTGCTTCTGAGGGAATCCTCTTCTTTATCTATCACTCTGCTTCTCCATCTGCTCTTCTCCTTTCAGACTCTCACTGCTCACTCCTGCTTTTCATGCACACTGGCCGTGGCCTGGTACACCCACAGTGTACACACACAGTTGTCCCAGCGTACATTGTAGCTATGGATGCAGTCTCCTACCCTCCCATCTTCAAAGTTATGGACAAAGCAGACATGCATTTATTTATTTTTTAAAATTCATTTATTTGATGGAGAAAGAGAGGGAGAGCACAGGCTGGGGGAACAGCAGGCAGAGAAAGAGGAAGAAGCAGGCTTCCCACCAAGCAAGGAGCCTGATGTGGGGCTCGATCCCAGGATGCTGGGATCATGATTCAAGCCGAAGGCACTTAACTGACTGAGCCACCCAGGCACCCCCAGACATGCATTTATTTAACACACATGCATGAAGTGCCAGCTGCATGCGCGACCCTGCAGAGCTGAAGTGGCACAGTCACGGTCACACATCCCTGGCCTCAGGGAGCCTACACTCTAGCAAGGAAGCTGATGTAATTAAGCAAGCAATAGGTTTTGTGTGTTTGTGTATTTTAAGTATTGTTTTTATTTTTTAATTAATTGATTTATTTGAGAGAGAAGGAGAGAGCACAAGCAGAGGGGGGACAGAGGGAGAGGGAGAGAGAATCTCAAGCAGACTCCATGCTGAGAGCATAGCCCAACAGGGGGCTCAATCCCAGGACCCTGAAATCATGACCTGAGCCAAAACCAAGAGTCAGATGCTCAACTGACTGAGCTGCCCAGATGCCCCAGTACTGCTCTTAATATAGGGCAAAAATAAGGTGTACACAGCAGAGCCTCCCAACCAGGGAACACTTCCTGAGGAAGTGACATAAGCCAAGGATGGAAGGAGACAGGTGACAAGAGGGGGGAATGGGTATTCTAGCAAGGGTTAAGAGTGTGTTGGAAACCTGGTAAGGAACTAAAGGGAGTTCAGCATGACAGGAAAAGAGCGCTTGAGGGGAGACATGGTGAGAGACAGTGACAGAGGTCAGGAGAGGCTGGGTCTGGATCCTGGAAGCCATATTAAGAAATCTGAACTGTGTTATGGGTAAAAGAGACGCCTACCATAGCACTCTCCAATGAACGGAAATGTTCTGCATCTGCTCTGTTCAGCATGGTAGCCACCAGCCTCATGTGGCTATTGAGCACTTAAAATGTGGCTAGTTCAACAAAGGCACTGAATTTTTCCTTTAGTGAATTTAAATAGGTTACCCGTATGGGACAGTGCAACCCTACAGTGTTATAATCACGGGACACTAACGTCCATGTCCGTTTGTTGACAGATGTATGTACACATATCTACATAAATAGTTTTGTGCTTGCACATGATTATACACCCTCATACCTCAGTCATATGCCTGTAGATACAACCAGACACAACTGCACAAGACAGACCCTTACCTATCCTTACAGAAGGATGGGAGCAATGACAACTGAAGCTGGAAATAGTGCATGAGTCAGTATAGGGAGATTTGACGCAGGAAGAACTGGTGCAAGAAGGATATGGGTGGGATGTAATACAAAGTGATACTTTTTCACTGAAAATAGGAAAAAAGAAAAAATCCAATGAGACCACCAGCAGTTTGGGAATCTAAGCTTTGTTTTCTTCGATCTTTTCATCTTTTGGTAAAAGACTTTCACAAATGACACATATCCTTCGAAGGCACACTGGAACTGTCAGGGTCACCTTGATAACCAGGAAGAACTCCAAAGGACAGAGACAGAAAAGGGGAAGGAAGCCCTCTTAAACTGGGATGACCTAATTGTCTAACTGACATCCATCCACTAAGAAAATTTTAGGCATTCTGGTTTACACAAGTATTTATTTCTAAGTTATTGAAAATGTATGAGGTAGAATAGATTAAGTGCTAGCTATGAAAATTATTAGTTTACCTAAAAGATCTACCATCTCATAGACTAACATAATGACTTTTTCCTTGTTGAAAAGGTAACTAAATTCTACACACATGAACTAAACAATAACTCCTCCATCCAGTAAACAGTATAATTGCTACCAGCTAGGAATGTTATTATTTGCTTTCCAGTGCTCATCTTACCCAATAAGTCTCTTGATGGATACTCTTTACCCATCTTGGCCTAGCAATTCCTTCAATATGCTGTGCTCCTAATTGCCTCTGAGTCTTTGCACATGCTGTTCCCTCTACATGAAACACTTTTCCCAATCTCTTGCCAAGTTACCCATGCCTATCCTTCAGGTCTCAATTTATATACCACTTCCTTAGCAATGGGGTCTCCAACCCACTCCATCTAACCCAGATCAAATCAGTTCTTCCTGTTTTCCATTTCCAATGCCCTTGGTCTTCTCTTTCATAGCACTTTTCAGAGTTATAATAACTTAATTACTTGCATAATTATTGTTTAACTTTATCTTGTCCTCTGAATTGTTGGTTCCATGAGGTCAGATATTACAATCTGCCTTATTCATCATTTATCATGTCTACGAGATTTAGTACAGGTCCTGGCAGATAGTAGGTGCTCAATAAATATGAATTAAATGCTCCATAACTGAATGAATGTATTTAATTTTGTTTTCCCTTTAGGTTTTTTCATCTAATCCCTTCCTTCCATCTTGTTGTATCATAAGCTACACTATTATGGAGTTCGATACAACAGAAAACAACTCAAAAGAAACCCTAAGCCCCGTACATGGTTGATTAACTCTGGTATTCTTTGTGCAGTTCCCCTTAAGATCCGATAGAGCATCTGGTGGTAAATCATTAAGTCACAGCAGCTATAAACATGTTCAGGCCCAGCATGAACTTGGTCTGACATCCAACCAGTCTTCCGGCTGTCGCAGAAATGCCCCCATCCATTTCAGAAATGTGCTTACTACAGAAATACGACGCTCAGTTTGTTATATTTATGAGATACTGAATTTCCAGGATGCCTTCAATCAATAGAAAATAGACATTATATTCTTACCTGAAGGCAATAGTGATGTGACTGGCTGTGAATCTGGGAGTGAGGGAAATAAGATAGCTCTCAGAAAATTATTTTAATAGAGATGTGCTAACTTACCTTGGGGAGAATGGCTTTCAGAACAATGGGGCTTGATTGTAATGAGAATTATGGAAAATTTTAAAATATCCGTTGGCCAAAAGGGGATTAATCAGTGCTGGAGATGCAGAAAGGAAGCAGTGGCAGTGAAGGACGTCACAGACGACAGCTCGTGAGAACCCATAGTCACGTCAACAGAACCTTTTCTCCCTCGAGAGAGAGTTGAGCAGGCTCTCTGTGTCTATTGTGATTTCACATCCTTTTCATCCAACTCCTTGTTTTGACTCTATGCACACCAAGCTACCTTTGATTATACTTTGGTTTCTTATGTCTGTCTTCCAGGAGGCAGGATATTAATCTTGCCAATATGCCCATCCCTTTGGGCCTAACGGTTCTGTTTCTCATAGGAAAGACGGACATCGACACAGGGGTCCTGAGAACTTGGCTAACTCAGTCCTCTCCTGAGAGGTATGCCCCTCCCACCCACACACGGGTGGTGCCTAGAAGCAGGTGACAGGGCGTGTCCCACTGAGGCCAGCCCCAGACTGGAGCACCCACCACAAAGGCTGCCCTGCGAGTTCCCTGAGGCATCGCCTGCCCTCCCCCCTCTCCTGGCAAAATCCCAACCTGCTGTCTCTGTCCAAATTTAAAATGGAGACCCGGTGAAGTAACTTGTCTGTTAAAAGCAGCCACACCCTCCTAGAGATCCTTTTGAAGATTCCCATGAAGAGACACGGAATTCAAGTCATATCATGGGGATGAACACGACTGCCTCAGGAAAGACAAGGGCAGCTGGGAGAAAGGCCAGGAGGAGAGGAAGGAGCTAAATGTCCTCATGATAGCACCTGAAGAGACAAAGCGACTGTGAGTTGAATGGAAACCTGGTAGAATATAACTAGGTTAAAGAATTATCAATAGAAGAACTAAAAATAACAATAGTAACCACATTGTAATGGATACATCGATGAAGAAAGAGCTAACAATAGTTATAGTAACTATGTTGTCCTAAATAAACACAGAGATGAGGAAAGGGGAAGTGCAAGAGAATCAAATTCAGCTCCACCATAGCAGGGGGGTCAATAGACAATATAAAGAGAAGCATGTTATTTAGAGATCTAGGAGTAAACTCAAAGAAAACATGGCTTAAAACGTTCTAAGTGGTTACCTCTGGAAATCTGACTGAGTAAAAAGTGTTGTGGCAAAGGAGGGTTTTTTAAATAAGTCTATTATTATTATTATTTGATTTTGATTGTGTGCATTTTGATTCATTCATTCAATAAACCTTTATTAACTGCCAACCATGTGCAAAGCAGAATCCAGGCCCTGGAGATATTAGCACTGAACATAATACACAAAAATTCTGCCCTCAAAAATGTAGTAGAGGGGACAGAAAATAAGTAAACAAATAAAATATATGGTATGTCACATGATGTTAGTGCAATTGAAGCTTTCTTATATCAGGTGAGAGATTTGAACACAGACTTGAAGGAGGTAAGGGAGGGAGCCATGTAGATTCCTGAAGGAAGACTGGTCCAGGCAGAGGGAAGCCAGTGCAAAGGTCCTGAGGTGGGAATGCCTAATGAATTGGAGGACAGGACGAGCAAGAGGCCAATGCAGCTGGAATGGAGGGAATGAGAAGACACAATCAGAAGAGGTAGCGGTGCTGGGATGGAGGGGGGCACAGTATAAGGCTTTCTAGCTATACCCAGAGTGTAGCATACACTCTGAGTAAGGTGGGAAGCCCTTTAAAGGTATTCCAGCAGAAGAGTAACATCGAACAAGTTTTTAAAAATCTCACATTTTTAGTAATAGGCTTTTTTTGAGATTGTCAGGGGAGGACAATTAAGAAGGGGAAACAGTTGATAGAAAAATTTTAAGTTATAAAGAAAGACAGTAAAAAAAATAGACTCCTAATTTATCATTAAATAAAAGGATATGTTTTCTTGTTTTAACCTGTAAATATCTGTGGGCTAAATATCTTTCATGACACAATGTAAGAACTTTCTATAGTTGCCCTTGGAGGTTCTTTTAACATGTTTACTCTCAATGAGAGTCTATCTGCCAGCCAATGCTGCTGGGTTTCCAGAATTTGGAGACTAGGGCAGCGCCTCAGCCACCCCAGCCTTCCCTCTTCTCCTCCTTTGATGTTGAGTCATAGGTGTTTCTGTCTCTCTTGTTCCTGTATCAGTGGTTCCCAGACCTGGCCGATCATTAGAATCACATAGAAGAGCTTTTCACAAATAGAGACTTCTGGGGCCCTCCCCGCCCAAGAAGATTCTGAAAATTTGTGCTTGAGGTGGGATTTAAGTGATGGCAGGAGGGCAGTACAACCTTGACCCCTCAAGGGCAAGGTGGCCAGAGGAGTACACCCAGGTGCAGGCAAGAAGTGGGTGCATTGTCTTTTAGAGAATTTAAAGGACGATCATAGAACCAACTAAGAGTCAGCCTGCTTTTTATTATCACCATGTGCTAACAGTTCTTAACATTGTCAGTGATCAAATACTTCTCCAAAATCTAGTTTGTTTGTTTGGTTGATTGGTTGTTGTGGGGTTTTTGTTTTTGTTTTTTTTTGTCTAAGTTCTAAGCACTTGCTTTAAGTTATATATATGTATGTATATATGTATACGTATGTGTGTATATATGTGTATATATGTATATGTATATATATGTATATATATATTAAAGATTTTATTTATTTGAGAGAGAGAGCGGAGCTAGAGAGAGAGAGGAGAATGAGCTGGGGAAGGGGCAGAGGGAGAGGGAGAAGCAGAGTCTCTGCTGAGCAGGGAACCTCACATGGGGCTCGATCCCAGCACCCTGGGATCATGACCTGAGCATAGGCAAACACTTAACCAACTGAACTACCCAGGCACCCCCAGAGAAAGTTTCTAACAGTTGAAGTCAGAGGCTTGCTTGGGGTTTAATTTGTGTCTTTAACACCTGTAGTACTGGATTTTCCTGCATTCTAAATAAATCAGAATAACCCATGGTAATAGTCTTAGTCAAGGCGACGAAACAAATTTGCCATTTGATATAATCACCTGGAGTTTTTATTTGTGTTCCAAATTTAAGATGGTAAATAGTGTAAATTATAAAGTACAACATATATTTTGGGATGGGCAAATTTTGTTCCATAATTGAACTATAATACTGAATAATTTTTTTTTTTTTGAGTAGGCTCTGTGCCTAATGTGGGGCTTGAACTCACAACCCTGAGATCAGGAGTCAGATGCTCTACTGACTGAGACAGCCAGGCGCCCCTTGAATAATATTTTTAAATTAAAATTTCTTCTTTTAAATTGTTAACTATTTATAAAATAAAAATGAATCAAAAGTGTTATTTTATAAGCCACCATTGTTTTATTATATATACATTATATATAACATATGTCATACATACGTTATTTATAACATGACTTATACATCTTATATAATTAGTTACTACCAATTATTTCATAATTACTATTAAAATAATTTCATCATAAAATGATGGGGGGTGTTAATCTGCTCCAGTTGTCAAGTGGGCTAGGACCTTCCCTGGATCTAGAGGTCTCTGTTGTAAAAGTTCTCCACGTCCTTTTGACATGCAGCCATATGCAGGAATCACTCTCTGTGGCACCTTCACCACCTGTTCCAACTCTTTTTCTATATTCTCCCTCTTCCTTTTCTACACCAGCTCTGCTCAGGCTTTCCCGTTTAGGTCTACCGAGGTTCCTGGGGAGGTGAAGGGGTGCTAATTAAAAACTTTGTTGCCCCTAGGCAGTGGTGTGCTGCTCTTGCCAACCAGCTCTCTGGGGGATTTATAGCATTTATGGATTTCTATGGTGTAAAATACTCCCAACACCAACATGATGTCAACCTGCTCGAGAAGTTCCCGCAAATGTAACAGTCAGCTCTCGCAAGCTTGAACAAGTCAGCTGCAGCATGCCACTGCTCCTGGGGGTTCCTAAGAACATTCTGCTAGAAGGATAATGGATTCCCGTGGAAGAGTTCACTCATTTTTTAAAAAGATTTATTTACTTATTTGAGAAAGAGTGAGTGGGAGAGAGGCAGAGGAGGAGCGGGGAGAAAGAATCTCAAGCAGACTCCTGGCTGAGCCTGGAGCCCAATGCAGGGCTCGATCTCATGACCCATGAGATCATGACCTGAGCTGAAATCACGAGTCCAGCACTTTAACCGACTGAACCACCTAGGCACCCCAAGTTCACTCATTTTTTAGAAACTAAAGTTCAGTTTTCTGGATCATTCCATAAGTTTGTAAATTCATTGTTAAAATTTAGAGCACTCTTACATACACTCTCCCGCCACAGTCAGGAATAACAAACTTTCATGTTCCCTTCTTTATCCACTTAATGAAACACACACCAGCCCCATATTCATAAGTGTTTTTGGATGAAAGTATGTCCTTCTAGCAACGTGTGTGTAAACACACACCGCACCTACAAACTCTTCCTTCTCCCTTTAAGTTTGTTGGTGTAATGCGCCTGAGAGAAGTCCCTCTGCGTCCCTGGTCTCCGACCAACCTGCTTCTCTGTATAACTCACCTTAAGTCTTTGTTCATTCTTTCCTCTCAAAAGGAGGTGCTGAGAGATGAGACCGCTTCCCATCCTGACTTTGAACTGTGAGTTATGGCCGAACAGACCTGCATTCAAGTTCTACTCATTACCACTCTCACCAGGTGAGACCATTTACCGTTTCTGAGCCTCCCTGTTAGTCGCTACCTCATAGGGTTGGTGTGGGATTTAAATGAGATAATACTAGCTAAGTGTGTTGCCTGGGCCTGCAACATACATAGCCTCAGGAAGTTCTATTCTTATTCTAATTACCTTGTAAGTATTAATGTGATCACTCTCCTAGACTTTCCAGTTACCATGGAAATGAATAGCTGAGGCGCTGATGTTCACTAAGATACATATCCAACCGGACTGAAAACCATAGAAGGATTCTTCACATCGTTCAGTGCTTGCACTTATAATTACTTACAGAGCATTGCTTAGAAGCAATCCTAGTATGTAATTTCTTTGCAGTGCTTTATATAAACAAACTCCTAATACTTAATTCCTTCTTATTACTTAACTGTTCACTTGTTGTGCTTTGTTTTCTTAACTGTTTTGTGAACATGCAGGAGTCATGTCTTATTCATCACTGAGCTCCTTCAAAGCACTTAGCAGAGTGCCTGGTATGAAGTGGATGTTCAGTAAATATTTGATTGACTACATTGTTTATAGAAAAGGTTTGCACTGTATTTTTGTTTGTTTGGTTTGGTGCTGTAAATCTGTAATATTTTCTTATTCCTGATTCCCAGAGATTAAGGACTGTGGACAAAGCAAAGCACCTCTTTCCCCCCCACCAAAGAAATGTACATTTTTTATATTAGTACAAAGTATATATGTATATAGATATATTCAGTTATAAAAATGATATGAGGAATATAGTTTTATCTTCAGAATGATAATAATGCATTAAGGATCTTCTGACCTGTTTTATTTCTCTGTGCCTCTGTTAGAAACCCAGTAAGGCACTTTGGGAGCTGACCCAGGCTATGCCCATGACCAAGCTTTGCCCAGGTGTTCAACACCTGCCTGCCTCAAGATGGATCTTGCCATACTGTTCTTATAGTGGACCCAGGAGGCAGAAAGCCTAGAGAAATTTGGGGACCTTGGTACCAGCTGTGTGGCTATAACTAGACATAAGAGACAGCACTTGGCTGAACTCAGTTGCTGGGAGTAAAGGATAAGGAGAGTCATGGATGGAACCAGGTGTTGACTTGACCCATGGGAAGGATGCAGTTTACTGAGTTGGAAAACTATGGCAAAGAAACAGGTTTCAGAGGGACAAAAATAGTCTAGTTTTGGAACCATCAAATTTGAGGTGCTTATAAGTCATCCGTGTGTAGATGTCAAGGAGGAAACTGGACCTAGAAGGCTAGAGCCCAGAAGAGTAGTCTGGGCTGGATACTTAAATCAGAGGGAAGTCATGAACACATAGATGGCTTTTGAAAACAGGATGGATAAGTTTACCTGGAAAGAGAAATGAGAAAGTCTGATTTAAAGGCAGAGAACTGTGGAAGTCTGAAAAAAAGCAGATATGAACTGACAGAGAAGTAGGAGAAAGACCAAGAAAAAGTAGAATCACAGAAGCCAAAGAAGGAGCATTTGAAGAGGAAGATGTGTCAGGTTGATTTCCTCAGGAAGCAGACTCTGGAACAAAACTCAGTATCAAAGGAGTCTCTCTAGGTCTAACACCCACAGAAAGGAAAGGAAAGAGACAGGAGTGAGTAGAAAGAGAAGTTGAGGGGCACCTGGGTGGCACAGCGGTAAAGCGTCTGCCTTCGGCTCAGGGCGTGATCCCTGTGTTATGGGATCGAGCCCCACATCAGGCTCCTCTGCTGAGAGCCTGCTTCTTCCTCTCCCACTCCCTCTGCTTGTGTTCCCTCTCTCGCTGGCTGTCTCTATCTCTGTCGAAAAAATAAATAAAATCTTTAAAAAAAAAAAGAAAGAAAGAGAAGTTGAACGGCAGTGCAGAGCCAAAGGCACCTTGGCTCATCCCACAGGGTGCTCCGGAGCTAGAATGACTATTCAGAGTCTAGTTGGGGGAGCCAGGGCTTTACGCTACCCGATATCAATTGTACTGTACGGGAGTTACCGAAGTACAAGTGTGATCTTGGTCCAGGACCTCTCTACTGCTCAGGACCTTCCTGAACAGGCTCACAGCTGAAGCCTCTGTCTTCGTCACTCCCAGCAGCTGGGGCAACAAGTCCTTCACCAAAGGTGACTCTGGATAGTACATCACAGCATCCAGCCAGACAGCAAGTCATCAGCAGTGCTGAATGTTCAGGTAACTCAAGGGTGTGGAAATGTACATTGCACTTAACAGTGTTAGTTTGGTGGCATCATGGGTTAGAGTCTGATTTTCCAAGTGTTGGAGAATTACTGAAAGTGGGGGTAATTCAGGAAGATGTGTATACAACTCTTGTTTTTGAAGGGGAGCTCAACAATGAGGTAGAGGCTCGAAGACGGAATGCGGGATAAGGGAAGGATTTTTGTGTTGTTGGTTATACTATCGAAGATCTTCACAGGGACCCAATGGCTTTCCCATCCTTGGGTTCCATGAGACATTCCCACATCCTTAAAATAAATTACCCTTTACATGCTTAGGCTATGTGAAGGTGATTTTTTTATTGCTTGCAACCAAAGTGTCTATGTTAGTCAGGATTTTATCAGAGAGGTACTACCATGAGTGCTATAGGGTAAGGAATTTATTAGAGTATTTAGACTATACGATGGTAGGATGTGTTGGACAATTTTATATTTACTGTTGCCTCTATGTCTGATATTGGACCAGAGCTCTAGATCAGCAGGGCTAGAATGAAGGAAGGAAGGAAGGAAAGAAGGAAGGAAGGAAGGAAGGAAGGGGGGGGAGGGAAGGAAAGAGGGAAGCAGAGACGGAAGGATGGAAGGGAGGGAGGAAGGGAGGGAGGGAAGACAGGAAATGGGGAGAGCAAGGACCATAGAGAACCCCTGAAATGGAACCCATGAGGACAAATGACCTTGACTTTGATAACATGAGTGATCTATGAGAAAAGCCAGTACCCTTCATCGTGGAGCTGCTGCACACACACCTGGCCCATGCCTCAGAGAAGCTGAAGGAGAAAATCCAGCAGTAAGTGGGGGAGCTAGAAGCCTGGATGCTGCCCCGTGCCAACAAGGGGAGCAGCAGACCATTGGCGACATGAAGGATCGGCCACTGTGCCTGGTGTAGAAATGGCTGAAGTGTCATTTGTCTTCTGAATCTCATCCAGGTTTCTCTTGTGGCAGACCCTAATCTCAAATCATATGGTGAAGTAATTTCACTTCTCTAAATACACACAATAAAAAGACACCACAGATCCCCAGATAACTCAAGGGCTATAATTTCCTTACAGAATGACTGTAAAGGATTAGAGATACTACATACATGTAAACCTCACAAAGCGACAGGCGTATAACTGGTCCTCAGTAATGAGAAGGGAATGATAATGCTGTTAATGATACTAATAGGATAACTTGTGAAAATGTAAATTTATGGTTTCTTTTCCTTATATTTTCCCTTATATTTTAAGCAGATAGCCCTAATTATCCCCAATATAGATTCTCTTCTTCTTTGTACTAGAATTCCTTTCAGTACTATTTTTCTTTTGCAGCCACAGGTAGTCTTATGAATTAGTTCAGTCAGTGGATTGGGAATACAAGTGAATGAGAACTTCTAGATGATCTCCTAAAAGACAAGTTATAGGTTCTGGGCTTCCTTTCTTTCCGTTTCCTGTGGGCTAGGTCACAGATATGGAGTTCACCCAGCTCTGGCCATGCAGATAAAGGACACCATCCTGGGAATTAGTGGAAGGAGCAGGTAAAAGGAGCCTATATCCCTACAAGACCACGTGGAGGAGAGAAGCCGATGGAAGAGATAAGCTGCCCTGACTTCTCCCCTCCATGCTGCTATTCAAGTCATCATCGCACATTTGTGTCTTTTATCATAATAACTGAGTCCATACCCTAATTAAAACACATTCTCTAGCATCTACACTTTTTTCCTGAAGACCTAAAACAGAAATTGCTTGAAGTCTTTACTAGTTTTAAGTACCTAAACACATTGAATAGATGTTTCCAGGAGACTGAGGAGGGGCTTGAGAACAAGGAGAAAGAACTCTGTCTTCCGGAGAAGAGGACTGAGGCCTTCGGGATTCACAAACAGTGGGAAGCCTCAGCCCACCCTCCGGCAGAGTCCTGGGAGGCAGCAAGTATCAAGGGAGATGAGTGCGTGCTGCCCTGGGGGGCTGCACCCTGGCTTGCTGGCCCTGGAGCTCATCATAGTATATCATGATTGGGCGACAGAGATGCAGAGGTGAGGAAATATTTGGACTGGGACAAAGAAGGTCTTGGCAGTAACCAGTCAATTAGCAAAGTGGTCATGCTAATACTCTGCCACCAGAAGACCCGAGAACACTTTACCCAAGGGCAATCCAGATGGAACCTCAGTAAGAACTGAGATGTATTTCCCATTAACTTGGCTGAATGGGGACTCTGAGATAGATATAATATCATTTTAAAGACAATACAGAAATGTGTATGAGTTTGTGGATGTAGATTCCATTGGATACATCATAATTTTTTATTATTATCCAAGAGTCACACCAGAGTGTGTTTATCCCAGGGGAATCCCTGCCTTGGCTCAAGGACTACGTAAACCTGAGTTGCAGAGTGAGAAAGACTGAGGAGGCAGGGCAGGAGACACTGTCATGGTCTCAAGGGACTGTGGCTCTAGAGCTGAGTAGTCTTTTCCTTAGTTCTTGTGCCTCTGATGTCCACCAGGTTACTACCCTTCTCTTTCCCCAAGTGCTAAGCTTGATGCAAACAAATAGTGCAGCTTGGGAACGGTAGTTACCCAGAGTGTCCTCCATCTCAAGCTCCTCTTGGAGCAGTGAGTCCCAGGGTATCAGCATCACAGACATGTGGCGGTGGTCAGGGCCTTCCTTAGAAATTACAGAAGAGCCACAGCCGGCAAGGACTCTAGAAACCTTGCAGCCTAACTCTCCCATTAGTCAGATGAGTAGCCAGGGCCTACAGGGAAGCCACTTGCCCACGTATACATGTGAGCTGGAGGCAGAAATAAGACAGAGACCAAGGCTTTGTTCTCAAACTAGTCCTTAGTTTATTACACATAGGAGGAATGTAAAGAGAATTTTTCCGTCAATTTTATTGGGGCAATATAAAGGGGAATTAAATGCCCATACTCCCCTTCCATAATCCTGCCAAGGAACTGTAAACTTTCAGTATTCATTTCAATCCTTGAAGCTTTAAGCCCGTAGGCTCTTATGTTGACATAAGCAGGAACAGAGCTCCGTAAGAATGTAGGAAGGGATGTGGAAGCCAAAAGATGCTGACAGGTGGACTTCCAGAGACCCCATAGGGAAGCTGACTTCCAGCATCTCACTCTCTTCTTCTCTCCCTCTCTCCCTTTCATAGACCTACAAACCATCCCCAGCTAGGGAAGGGCACAAGAAGGACTAGAAGTGACAAGGATCAGACCAGCCTGGAGGGAAGAGATCCCTTTCAAGGTAAAACACTGAAATTTCCTAGTGGTCTGTACCACCTGGAAACCATTGAGATGCTTTGTAAGTTACAAAGGGCTAACAAACTGTGGAGAGTCTAACCACAGGGCCTGAGCTTTTATGGCCCCAAGGCAGGTGTAACAAACAGTGGAGAAGACAAAGTTGCTTTTTGGCAGCCAGGTGCACTGGTCCCAGGAAGCAGGGTGGCCAGCCCAGCTGTCTGTTCTTAAACCCCTCCCTCCCTTTCTCCCTCTCTCCCTTCTTCTCTTTCTCTCTTCTTTCCTGTCTTATTATCATTTATTAACTAATCCAAAAACATGTATCTGCATTCCTTCTATGTGCCGGGAACCCTGCTTAGATGCTATGCTTACAAAGAAAACCTTTAGTCTCTGCCCTAGAGGACCTTGCACATTTTTATAGATTATTCATTCATTTATTCATTCACTCAACACGCATTTATGAGTTGCTGGGTTGGGAAAAAAGTACAGCCCCCTAGGCCTGGAGCTTACATCGTTACATGCCCTACACAATGAGCAACTCTTTTCTACCAAGCATGCAGAAAAAATACATGGTTCTTCTGAAGATTGATTATAGAATCATCTACCTTTCCTTTTCTCTATCCCTTTCTCAAGTCCTTTATGCCTGTGTCCACTAATTTTTCTTCCCAAAAAGGGAAATAGTTTGTGCCTGAAATTCTAAACTCCCTGATTTCAGACAAGGCCTGGGAGAGTATAAATAAGCATATGAATATTTAGCAAAAATGACTGCTATGTGCAGCTTGAAGCAGTGTTGTCATAATGCACAGCCTGCTTTAATCACAGCCACAGGGAAGCATTTGTTGCTGTCTTATCACACAGGAATGATTTTCCCACTGGCAATGGCAGCCTGCCAGCTGGCTGTGGAGCCAATGCCTTCTTGGTCCTTTGGGTCACAATATCAGTTGGCATGCTCCACCACCGCCAGGCGCTGACATTTCTATTTTTGCAGGAGGTGCCAGGTCAGGAAGCAAAACTGCAGAATCACAGACTAATTCTTATTTACATTGAACATGAATCTCATTTTGGCTCAGAAGTGTATGAATTTCCAACCCTTATAGTTGAATACATCAGAGATGGCTTGGAGCTTTGCTGATTGAAGTCGGCTGATAGTCTTTGAATCTTATCATTCCCTTTAAATTCCCAAGGTGGGTGGTAGAGTGTCTCTATAAATTGACAGTAACTTGCCATTTCTAAATAAAGCAGCAGCTCAGCTGAGGCACCAGTTTCATCCAAGCCCAGCTCAGAATGAGTACAACAGAGCAATGGCTTGTATAGAGGAATTGAGTCTTCTGAGAGAGGGGTTTAGAACCATCCTTAGTTGCCTTCCCCAAAGAATGCTGCCAAAGGCTCCTTTAGACCTTTACCTGAGACAATTCATAGCTACATAAACTCCATGAGAACTGTGTCTTGGATATCTTTTAACATTAGATTGGAACTTCTGACTCTAGCCAAGACAGAGTAGTAGAAATAAGATTTAGTCTCCCACATAAAACAAAAAAAGGACAAAAATATATGAAGTAAGTTTTCAAAGAGACTGAACATCAGGCAATAAAGGATTCCTCAGCGCCAGGAAACAAACAAGATAAGCACTATGATCGTCTCGGCGTCCTCATTTGAGAGACTTCACAGGTTACAATTCAAGGGTAAGGAAAACACAGAGTGCAATAGACTCCCTGAGTTGAAGGATGGGGCTTAGAATCTGAGAGACCAGGGCAGCTAGGGTTTGCAGACAGAATACTGGGGAAGAGAAAGCAGCATACAGAGAGCTCCAAAAATCTTTAGCGAGTACCCGCTGAAAATTCAGCTAATAAGCAGTGCATGCATGTGAAGAAACTATATGAGGCTGAGGAAGGAAACATCCCAACAATCACATACACATAGGCATAAAACCTGTTCCCACAAGCCGGAATGGAAAACTTCATGATTCATGAAATGCTGGGTAAAGTACACAGAAGATTCTTACTCCTGTAGTGGGGAAAAATTAGCCCCTGACTGAGGATTGCTCCAGTCTTGCCCAATAAGTCTTAAAAGCAAGCCAAAAGACCAAAGTACTTCTAACTGAATCCCAGCACAAACTATTTCTTAACTGGATCCTAGGAAGAAAAAAAAAAAAGCTTAAGAGTATTTATAGGAATACAAAAATATCCAGCACCCAACAAAGTAAATTTCACAGTGTCTAGTATCCAATAAAAAATTACCAAGCATGAAAAGAAGCAGGAAAACATAACTCGTAATGAGGAGAATAAACAATCAATTAAAATCAACCTAGAGCTCACACAGGTGTTAGAATTAGCAGACAAGGACATTAAAACAGCTATTATAACTACATTCCATATGTTTGAAAAGTTAACTATAGAGACGTAGAAGATTTTTTTAAAAGGACTCCAACTTCTAGAGAAAACTGCAATGTGAGAACGAAAAAATACTCTGAGTGTGATTAATGGCAGATCAGACATTGCAAAAGAAAAGATTAGTGAATTTGAAGACAGAACAATAGAAACTATTCAAAATGAAGCACAGGGTAAAAGAAAAGATAATTTTAAAAGTGAACAGAGCATCAGTGAACTGTGGGCCAATTCAAATAAGTAATATAAGTGTAATTGGAGTCCCCAAAGGAGGAGAGGGACAGAAAAAATTTGGAGAAATAATAACCAAAATATTTCAAATTTGAAGAAAATTATAAACCCACAAATCCAAGAAGGTCAACAAAGTCTAAGCACAAGAAATTTTCTTTTAAAGTACACCAAGGATCATCATAATCGAATTGCTCAGAATTAGTGGTGCAGAGAAAATCAGTAGAACAAAGAAAGGATAACATCAGGTTTCTCATCAGAAGCAAGGTGCATGAGAAGACAAGGGAGCAACATGTTTAAAATATCAAAAAAACTTTTGAATTAGAATTCTGTACCCAGAAAAAAATATCTTTCATAAACAAAGGTAAGATAAAACCTTGTTCAGAAATAGAAAAGCTGGAAGAATTCATTACCAGCACACCCACATTACAAGAAAACTTAGGGAAAATTATACTGGATGGATATATGGATGTACAAAAAGGAGAGCTTCAGAAATGGTAACTACATGGGTCAACATATAAGTTTTTTATTATTTAAATCTCTTTTAATGAATAATTGTTTAAGCAAAAAGCATAACAATGTAGTATAGGGGTTTATAATATGTGTGTGTACACATGTGTGTAAAATGTATAACAACTATATCATAAAGTCTGGGAAAGGAGAAATGAAGGTATATTGTTGTAAGGTTCTTATAGAGAAGTGAGGTATGGAAATCAGTATAGAGTGAGTTCCTGCAAAATGTCCTAATCTACATGAACTCATAGAACCATTACAATGATCTTGTGAGAAGGGGCTCAAGATGCCATTTATATATGTGTGCATGTGTGCGTGTACACATGCATGTATATATCTGTCACTTGAACTAAGATGCAGTTCACATATTTAATGAAAAATGAAAATAATAAAGCAAGTTGGAAGACTTAAACTACCAAATATAAAGACATATTCTTAAGTTAAAGTAATCAAAGCAGTGTGGCACTAACACAAAGATAGAGTAAAACAAAACAACAAAAAAAACAGTTACACGGTGCAAGATTCTATTTAAGCTCTGATAACAGAAAACATACAGTCATTGTTCTTCCTACCACATATAATATAAAACAATATGAAGGAACTAATTTCTAACATATCGGTCATATCAACAGCTGTAAATGGGTTAAAATCATCCATTAAAAGGTAGGAATATATTCAGTCTTGCAACATATTGCAAATATTCAGAACTATGGAGATGGGCACTGGTGATGATGGCACACTCTACCCTCCTCACCCAAGTACTTCCCAGAGCTCACCACCCAACACCATCATATCAGGCATTGGGATTTCAACCTATGAATTGGGGGAGGAACACAAACATTGAGACCACAGTACAATTTTTTCTTAAAGTAGGCTCCCCACCCCACATGGAGCCCCGTACGGGGCTTGAACTCACAACCCTGAGATCAAGACCTACACTGAGATCAAGAGTTAGAGGCTTAACCAAGTGAGCCCCCTGGGTACCCCCAGACAATAGTACAATTTAAGGACAAGTCTAGGGTTGAGCAGCAAATTCAAGCCAACTCCCTGCTACCTTCACAGGCTACCCAGGGACACCATTTGGCTTGAGTCTGGGTCTATTTAACTCCCCAGCCTGGTTTCTTATTACTCCATTCCCTCTCCCAGCCACTGGATCCTTTGGAGGTATCACAAATGCCTGCCACACGTCCTGATGTTACTGCGTGGTAGACATCACTACTTGATCATATTACTTTTTCATGTTGAGCCCACAGAGATTAACTCTGCTTCAAGAGAGAGTGCAGGCACTTCAAAGAGGTGGCAACACTCACAATCCCAGCCCAGGGTGGATCTCAGTCTGCTTCCATCCTGGGTGCTATTTACCATGGAGTCCAGGGCCTTCATTCAGCCCTCCCCAGAATGTTCCATTTGCACGCACAATGCCAGTGCTCCAACTGGTGCCCTTCTAAGTTCACTGCTCTTCCAATGTTGGTGGAAAACAGCCAGTGACATGTTTCTATTTTATTTTTGTTCCATCCCAGAGGAGTCCCTAAACTCTCCTGCTTATAGGACCCCTGCCCCATTAGGTTTCTATGCTGGTAGGTATTTGTCCTGACCCAAAGTCAGCCTGGATTTATATTTGAAATTTCCTAAAATGTAGAGAAGAGGAAGAGGAAGGAAAAGGATATTATTGTTGTCGAATGCCTATCCACTGAGAACAGCAGAAGGACCCTTTTTGGTTTTGCCAGAATTAGCATCACTAGATAAAATGGGAGACTTATATCCTGCCGGTTGCCAGGAGAGCATGCCAGCTAATTTTAGCCCGTTGTGTAAATATAACCAGCACTGGTATGCACTGGCCTTTCACATCCACAAGGGCCAGTGGCGTCCTGTAGCAGCCAGAGACGGCTGGAGCTGCCCCAGTACTGACTGAACTTCCTGGGCCCTGAGGCCCCTGCTCCTGGGGGGTGTACTGATTTTCCGCTCGGAAACAAGCGCAGAGATCCTGACCCCGGCAACAAGCATGGCGTCCTCTACTTCTCCAGGCAGAAAACGGCTCAGCAAAGGCCCTTTTCACAAGGCAGTGTCTTTAATGAGTTAAGACTTAAATGAGTTAATACGGGTAGAGCCTGTAAGCGTTCCTGGAAGATAAGGGCTTAGTAAGTTTTAGCTATCCTTTCATTGTTGCCAGAGGAATTGAAAGCACTGCTCGGAACTTACTAGTTGGATGCCCTGAGGCAGGATCACCTAGCCTTGACTTCCCCATCTGTAAATGGGCACAAGGAAGAGCCTTACCTTATAGGGTTGCTTTGGGGATCAGTTGAGTTGAAACACAACAAGATTGTGGCCTCTGCCTGATGCCTCTGTGTGCCCAGGGGTGTGGAGACCGCTGTCATCATTTCTTCTTTTTTTTAATGTTTTTTTATTATATTATGTTAGTCACCATACAGTACATCCCCGGTTTCCAATGTAAAGTTCAATGATTCATTAGTTGCGTATAACACCCAGTGCACCATGCAATACGTGCTCTCCTTACTACCTATCACCAGTCTATCCCATTCCCCCACCTCCCTCCCCTCTGAGGCCCTCAGTTTGTTTCTCATAGTCCACAGTCTCTCATGTTTCATTCCCCCTTCTGATAACCCCCCCTTTCTTTATCCCTTTCTTCCCCTACCGATCTTCCTAGTTCTTATGTTCCATAGATGACAGAAACCATATGATAATTGTCTTTCTCTGCCTGACTTATTTCACTTAGCATTATCTCCTCCAGTGCCATCCATGTTGCAGCAAATGTTGAGAACTCCTTCTTTCTGATAGCTGAGTAATATTCCATTGTATATATGGACCACAACTTCTTATTCCAGTCATCTGTCTTTCCGTCGGCAGTCACACTGACAAACCCCTCAACTTAGATGTTTACAGAAATAGTTTCAGGGTGGCTAAAAAAGTGTAAGATATATATATGTGTGTTCACGTTCACTATTTCTTTTCTATATAGCTACAGAGATTAAGACAATGACAAAGACAAAATGGTTCTAGAATAGGTAAGATGTGTAAAAATAATCCTAGAACCCGGTTCAGGGTTCAAGAAAGAAAACATTTCTGGTTGGTTGGTTTTTTTCTTCTTCTTCATCTTGTTTCTGGGTAGGTCTGGTTTGGTTTGGTTTGGTCTGGTTTGGTCTCGAAGTCAGTTACAAGAATAAGGTGAGCTGTAGTTGTTAGCCAGAGTGGACAGGCCATAATGCTGTCCTCCTCCTGAGGAAGTGAGGGGAGGAAGAACAGCATGTTACTTGCCCCTAGATCGTGTGAACCTGAACCAGACAGACACCCTGATGGAGCTCATGTAAATGGGTGGATGATCACCCAAGTTTTCCTCATTAGTTTGAGTGTGCATCGTGTAATTTCTTTTTAGTAACCAGTTAATCCTGCTAGCTATGTTTCTGCTCTGGCTAATATTAGTTTGCATTTCCTGAGCCAGCCAAGCGAGTGGGATCAGATAGTGACATGGGGAGGGAGTTGGCTCAGAGTTTTAAAACTGGCAACGGAGCAACTGCAGAGCAAATCTCTGTATTTAAATGTGGAATATTGCTACATTGTTTCCTTTTTATGGAGAAGCATTTCTTTGAAGTAAACTATTTCTAGTATTAAAAAAATTATACTTCCAGGAGTATCCCCTCATTTGTAGTTTCTTTTAGGGGCAAATATTTCATTGTACTGATAGAATTATTACTATGTATGGTTCTTGCAAACACCTTTCACTACACCTCCCTCCTCCCTCCCAGTGACTCCCGGTCACGCTGTGGTCACACTGTGTTCCTGTGTAATAACAGGCTGCGGCAGGCTGAGACAGCAGTTCTCTCTACCTGGAACTCCAGGGATTTGTCTCTATGGATCTGGTGGGAGAAGTGCAGAAATCAGACAGACTTTGTTTCAAATCCTCCTCTGTGATTGACAAGCTGTGTGATCTAAGGCGAGTTACTTCACCTCTCCGAACCTCGAAGCAGGAACACGGTTCTTACTTTGCATGCTTGCTTTTAACTTAATAAATGTTAACCTCACAACACCTCTGGGAGGTGGGTATTATTATTAGTCATACTTTATGTATAAGAAAACCAAAACTAGTAGGTAATTCAAAGTCAGGCCTTATTACTTACTAAATGCTTCGTTAGTGCCGTTTGCGAACACAACCGAGGCCGTGATGGCTTGCTGTCCCGGAGAGGATACAGATGCGTGGAAATTTGGTTCCACACTCCAAACACGTGGCACCAGGACTCACCACTAGTGGGAGGTAGAAGGGAGAAAAGGAGGGTTGCCTCCCCACCTCTGTCTTCCTACCTGTCTCCCTCCCAATTTGCCGTCCTGTGTTGATGACAGTTTTTCTGAACTGTAGGTGATTTGGTTGACTAAAGTAGATACTCCTTGTAAAGTAGCAAAATTTTCATTTCATTTCTTCTGTCCACAGGCCTTGCTGCTCAACCCTCCCTCCCCCTTATGCACGAGCACACAGGGACACACAGACACACACACTACGTCTCACCGCTCAGCTCCACTTCCCCACACACACACTCTACCATGGCCATGGGGTGTGTGCAAGAGCTTTCTTTGCAGTGAGGCTAAATTGACTCTTCCGAGGGCCCAGAGCCTGACAGCTTGGAATAGGCCTGTCTGCAGTAGGAAGTGAAAAGACCAACACAAAAAGAAGCAGAGACCAGCAGAAATCAAAGACACATAGAAGGCAGATCAGGTGAAGTCAACCGATGGCCCCCCCTAAGAGAAAGGCTACCGGGTCCCTGTGGCTGAGCTCGCTGGTGTCTCTGCACCGTGCCCTCCTGCAGACTGGTTGTCAATCCCTTTTTCAGTTCTGTGAGCTTCGCAGTGTCCCTCCCTCCCAGCTACCTGAGCCAGTTTGAGAAAGCAAATTTGGGTTGAGCATTTGCCGCCAAAGGATTCTATTTCCGTATACTCAAGTCTTACATCAGATAGTTGAGGAGAAAGGGAATCCTAGATGTAAATACGCTTTTCATTTCTCTGAGGATGACTCTATACTCATTCACTTGACGAACTTTTATGGAAGGCCAGCTATGCCAGGTGCTGTGCTGAGGGCTGGCAATCCAAGGATGAAGACATGGTTCCTGCCCTTACAGAGCTTTCAGTCCAGGAGAGGAGGACACACATGGCATGAAAATGCATGCAACGTCACCAGTGCTTTGACAAAGGTCGCAGGGAACTGTAGGTTCAGGAAGAAAAAAAAGCAGTCAATTCTTCCTAGAATGTTTAGGAAAGACTTCAGAGAGATGATAACCTTTGCCTGGGGTTTGAAAAACAGGTGGCCTAGGCTTTTGCTCTTCAAAGGGTGGTCCGTGCCAGCAGCATCAGCATCTAGGAACACAGAATCTGGGGCCACACTCCAGACCTAATGAATCAGAGTCCAAATTTTAACACCGTCTCAAGTGATTGATGCCACAAGAAAGTTTGAGCAGTGCTGATCCAGGTAGCAAGAAGGGTAGAGGAAGAGTAATTTCAGGCCAAGGGACCAGTTTGGACAGAGGCTGGCAGATATGATAGAGTGTGATGTTCACGGGACTGCAAGCCGCAGCGGAGAGTGCGAGGGAGGGTATGGTGTGAATGAAGGCATGTCCAGACCACAGAGGGCCTTGCAGTCCATGCACAGAGGGCTGAACTTTGTCCTATCATCCGTGGAGAGTCAAAAAAGTATGTAAAGTAAGAGTGTGACATCATTCCACTGCACACTTAAAAATGGAATAGGAGACCTTGCTGGCATGCAGAGTAATAGCTGAAGTTTGGACATGATCCCAAAAGGAGGGGAGCCACGGAGAGATTTCAGGAAAGAGAATAACATGATTTGATTGATTTGATTTGATGTGATTGATTTGAAATCTTAGAGCTAAATGCCTAACAGTTGTGTGGAAGATGGATTGGAGAGAGGGTGACACCAAAGACAAGGAGGCCAATTGGCAGGCTCTTATCCTGGTAAGAGATGCAGATCTAAACTCGAGGTCGCAGTGAGGACGGAGGGGAAGTGATGGCTGTGAGACAGGAAAGGTGGTGGGATCTGCAGAACTTACACAGTGGTTGGAAACTGCCTGCTGGAATTGGGTGGTGCAAGGATTCCTGGCTTATTTGACAGGAGAGATATGGTGAGAGTCAGCCCCAGAACGATACTCAGCTCTGTTCAGGGTCTGTTGGGTTGGGGTCCTGTGTGGGACATATACGTGGAGAGACACAGCACAACCCATTAGCACCAAATACCTACCTTCATGTATGAGGTCTCTCTTGAAATTCCTCAATTAGAACCTTCTTTACTTACTTAGAAAGCATTTAATTAATTCCATAAATAATTAGCTCTGCTATAGAAGTCAGTGGCTGTGAACTCAGACTCTACAGCTTAAGCCGGTCTTCCACCTGTTACCTCTGCTGACTGCATACACAACGTGGGAAGTGATCGAAGGGTCGGCTGAACTCGGAGTGTGGTTCTGGAACAGAACAAGAGGACTTCTTTCTGTGCTCCTTAAATACTCCCAGGTCTCTGAAGCTTTAAGTACAATTCAATTTGGCAAGCCATAATCGAGCATTTACCATGAGCCATGTACTGTGTTAGGCGTGGAGATACACCAATAAACAAGAGATACAATTTTCTCGCCTTCACTGGGCTTCCTTCTAGCGATGGGAGACAACAGTTAAACTGAAAATAAATGTGTCAGGTGCAGAAATCTTCTGCTCTGTTCTCCCTTCAAGAAAGGACTTGCTGCCCAGCTACTGGGAGTATGGTTAGCTGACAGCCTCCAGCACTTAGCACCTTCAGGTCCCCCTCAGCTTTCAAGCTAAGGTCACACTATTCTCAGGGTGGCTACCAGGCCATGGCTGAGTGAAACAATGGTAGCTGAGAGTGTGCACTTCCTGGGGTGACCCCCAGCTAGAGTTGCCAGATTTAGCAAATAAAAGCACAGGACACCTAAGTAAATTAGTATTTCAGATAAATAGTGACTATTTTTTTTTAGATATGTATTCCCCAAATATTGCATGGGATATACTAAAAAAAAAAAAATCCTCATTTATCTGAAATGTAAATTTAACTGAATACCTGGTTACCTTACTCCCCAGCCAATGACTGAGCAAGGCAGTGGTACAGAGGTCTCCCCATTTTCATTCAATCTCAGACTGTGTTAATAGGTACTCTTGCTGGGTTAGTGGAGCTTTTGTCGTGTTTTGATCCTGGTCCGATGGCTTTCTCTACATAATCTTGAGTTGACCCCTTTTCTTTTCACAGGTATTACTTCCCAATAAATATTTTGCACTTCTAACTCCATTCAGCATAGTGAAAAGTTGAGAACAGTTAGCAACTAAAACTAAGTAAGAAGGGAGCCCCTGCAAAGGAGCCCTCTTACTGTGGGTGAGCAGAAAAGCTAAAAGTGAAGCCCAGGATTTAATAGCTACTGAACTTCAAAGACCATTCAATGCTCAGTCAAGGCAGGGCTGTTATGCCAAAGTCAGGCCCTGGTTGGCAAAACTTGAGATCATGACACGACACATGGGATATTCCCTAGACTCCTCTGAATGTTCTGAGCCTGTAGGGGTGACTCGTCTCGATCATTCAAGAGCTAGCATGTTGCTTATGCAGGAAAACAATACAGAGGGCTTTCTCCCAAAAGGCAACAGGTAGCCTCCCTCTTCCTGTCCTGGACATCAGGCTACAATCAGGGTTAAGTCACAGCTCAACCCAGCCAGGGACAGACTAGGCCTGATAAGGGAATAAAGCGACCATAACCCCCAAGACACTAGAACATGAGATTTGGTGCTTGATCAAGGGGGCTGGAACATAAATCTGAATAAGGGAGAGTATTTGGACTTGGGTCACTCTCTTGAGATACAAGAAACACTCCAGGAAGCAATACAAACTTGCTCTTAGGGTGATTTCTAGAAGCCTGAAGAAAGTGATGGCCCATGCTGAAAGACTGGAATGCCTGAGTACCATGGCAGACATAGGGGAAGAAATTAGAAGGCTCCAGGAAGTGGGCTTGCAGGAATGGGTGTATTATGTGAGGCCAGAAGGCCAATCAGAAGACACACCATTTACCAAGGCCACTGAGAATGTGCTGGTGAGAGGGACATGACCAGCATCACTCAGTGGTTCAGTGGTGGCTCTCCTCTGGGGCTGACAATAGGAGAGTCTGTCGCAGAACTTGGCTCACTGATAGCTGTGGGGATGTTGGGCTCCTCCAAAGCAATTAGTGCCAGGTGGTGGTGCTTAACCACCAGAAGCCAGGTGGTTGTAATTATCATGACAACTGACAAGAACAGAGTGGCAGCCTGGAGGGCCTTAACTATAGAGAGGGCATCATGGAGACGGCGAATAGAAGTCAGCATTCCTAGGAACAAAATAGATATGCAGCCAACTCGAGTGCTCATTAAATATATATAATCAAAGGGAGGGAGAATGAATGAGCAGAAGGCTAGGGCCATCTCACCAATACAAGGTCAGGACAACCTTGCCAAGATGCCACACCTGAGCTGGTTTTCAGATTCAAAACCTGTTGTCTGACAAATGACTAAATCTCTGGGAAGAAGGACTCTATAAGACTAGGGCAAGTATACAGTGTAGTGATACCCAAGTCCTTCCCCAAAGAGTCTTATTGCCATTTACTAGATTGACTATGCATTGGAGAAAGAGAAATAGCCTGACCTTCCAAAAACTGTTGGACACAGGATATGAATTGTCAATGATGCCCAAAGATTGAAACACCATCATGGGTCCCTCCCTGTTTGCAGTGGGAGAGCATGAGCATAAGGCAATAAGTGGACTCCTGACCAAAATATGGCTTAGAGTGAGTACACTGGTCCACGGATCCATATAGTGGTCACTTGGGTCCACGTAGGGGTCACTTCTCCGGTTCCCAAATGTATAATTAGGATTATTACACTTGACAGTTGATGTAATTCCTACATTGGATCCTTGGTCTTGGTCTCTGTCATAATGGAGAAGGTCAAGTTGAAGTCTCAGAAATTTCTGGTTATGATAAGTAAATCAAAAATGGTATTGCATCCTGGAGGGAATAGTGGAGATTAAAGATCTCAAGGTGTAGCAGGGATGGTGGGCTGTATCACATCTCCATTTAATTCCCCAGTCTGGCCCCTACAGAAGCTGAATGAATCCTAGGCAATGACTATAGACTACTGCAAGTGCAACCGATAGTTCCCCTGATCACATCTGCTGTACCAGATATAGTACCACTGCTGGAGCAAATAAATATGGCCTCAGGTCTGTGGTATTTAACCGCTGACTTGGAAAATGCATGCTTTTCATTCCCAGTTTAAAAAGGCCATTAGAAACAGTTCACATTCAAATGGAATGGGCAACATTATACATTTTGCTCCAAGGCAATGTTAACTCTCCTGCCTTCTGTAATAATACAGTCCAAAGAGATCTAGACCATCTGGATAATATGAAGAATATCACATTGATATTGATATACTATCAATATCACATTGACCAATTAAGTTGATGACATGATAAGCAAGAGGTGACTTCCAGAGGCAACAATAGCCCAGGAGAATGGGGTGTCATCCTCCTGAATACACTATACACATTAAAGCAGAGACCTTAATACGACACTAAGCTCCAGTTAGGAAGAATACAAGACTTGGTAAGACAGATGTGCTTCAAAGAGTGACAGATAAATCCTGGAAGATTCAGGAACCAGGCACTTCAGTAAAGCTTTTAGGGATCCTAGTTTCAGATTATGGTAAACATTCTTTCCAAAATAAAAGACAAATTTCTGTGTCTTGCATCCCTACTAAAAACAAGAAAGCACAATGCCTGGGAGGTTTCTTCAGAGTCTGGGGGCAACATATTCCATACCTGAAAATACTGTTCCAGCCCATAGACTGGGCCATTACTGAGTAGGGCCTGGAGCAGATAAGGTCTCTGCGGGAGGTCCAGGCTACCTCTGGGTTCAAGCACAGGAGAGCGGCACAAACAAGCTTAAACAGGTATCCCAGAACTCATGCCACCCGTTATAGTTGAACAGATGCTCCTACCTCAGCTTATAACTATGGCTGTGTAGCTGATCCCATAAGGCCAGTTGAAGGCGAAAGGAAAAGCCTGACCTTTGTGTGTGGATGAGTTGGCTCAGTATGTGGGTATAAACCAAAAATGCATGGCAACTGCTCTACGACCTCACTCAGCAGTAGCCTTGAATGACAATAGAAAGAGAACTGCAAGCAGGGCACCTGCTCCTCCACTCTGGAAGGAGAATGGGCCTGAGGTTAGAAGACGTGTGGACTCATGGGCAGTGGCAAATAGCCTGGCTTATTGGCCACAGAACTGGAGGAAAGAAGTTGGCAAACTGAACCAGGATGTCTAGAGTGGAGGCAGGTGGATGCTCGTTGTGGGAAGTGAGCACAAACTCTGAACATCTTTGCGTTACATGTGAACGCCCACCAGAGAACATCCACCGTAGAAGAGGCACTAAACAACCAAACAGACAAAATGACTCAGTCAATTTCTCTTAGTCAATTATGCCTTGTTAGCGGCCATCCCTGTCCTGGCACAATGGGCGCACTAAAAATGTAGTCTAAAGCTTAGTGGCTTAAAACAACATTTATCATCTCAGTTTCCATACATCCAGAATCCAGGCATGGCTTATCTGGGTTCTCTCACGGGCTACCATCCCAAGGTGTTTGTTAGTCAGGGATGTGGTTTCATGTCAAGGCTCAACTGGGGAAGGACATGCTTCCAAGCTTACTCTTATGGTTATTGACAGGATTGAGTTTCTCACAGGTTGTGTGACTAAAGGCCTCAGGTCTTTGCCACGTGGAACTCTCTGTACAGAAGCTGGATTCATCAGAGTGAGCAAGGTAGAGGCCAGATAAAGAGAGAGAATGCCATCAAGATAGAAGTGACAGTCGTTTATAACCTAATTTCTGAGGTGACATCCTATCATTTTTGCTGTGTTCTATTTGTTTGAAATGGGTCACTAGGTCCAGCCCACACACAAGGACAGGGAATTATACAAGAGTATGAATACCAGAAGGCAGGGATCGTTGGTAGCCTTCTTAGAAGTCTGCCTCTCAAGCTGCGCATGGGCGCAACAGCACAGACCCCCACTTACAGTACTCATCTAGCTACTACTGCCTGTACATGTCCGATTTGCCAACAACCAGAAACAAAAGCTGAGCTCCCAGTATGATACTATTCCTAGAGGAGACCAGAAAGTTACTTGTTGGCAAGTTGACTACATTGGCCCCTTCTTTCCTGGAAGTGCAAGTGGTTCCTTGTATAGGAACAGATAGGTATTCTAAGTGTGGATTTGCCTTTCCTACTCACAGAGCTTCAGCCAGTACCACTATCCAGGAGCTTACAGAATGTCTGACCCACTGCATGGAATACCATAAAACGTGGCATCCAACCAGGGAACTCACTTTATAAAACAGAAGGTGTGGGAATGGGCCCTTGGCCATAGGATTCACTGGTTGTATCACATACCCCACCACCCAGAAGCTGCCATTCTGATAAGGCATTGGAATTGCCTGCTGATGGTACAAGTGAAACACCAGCCCAGAGGCAACAATAGCCCAGGAGAATGGGGTGTCATCCTCCTGAATATACTATACACATTAAAGCAGAGACCTTTATATGACACTAAGCTCCAGTTAGGAAGAATACATGACTTGGGGAGCCAAGGAATATCAGCAGAAATGACTTCACTTACCATCTCTCCCAGTGACACTCTGGGGGACTTTATGTTCCACATCCCTGCATCTCTAGGCTCTGCAGGATGAGGAATCCTGATACCCAAGGAGGATACCCTGTCACCAGGGACACCACAAGGGGCTTGTTGACTTACAAGCTATGGTTGCTACATGAGCCCTGTGGGCTTCTTGTGTTCAGAGATCGGCAGGCAAGAAGAGGAACCATCATCTTGCCAGGGGTGTGGACTCTGCCCATCCAGAAGGAGGAAGCGCAACATTTACCCAATGGGGGCAGAAGAAATCCAGCTGATGGACCTGGGGACCTTTCAGTACTCCCTGGACCAACTGTGACCATGAATGGACAAGAGCTGCAATCCTGGATTGAGAAAGAGTAGTTACCATGGGCTCAAAGTTTAAGACTCTGTGCTGGGTAGGCTACCTAGACCAGGAAAGATGGCCACTGAGGGCAAAGAGAATTCAGGATGGATCTTGAAAGAAGGCACAATGAGTACCAGGTGTAGCCCAAGGACCAGATGCAGCAATGAAGAGCTATAGTCTGTCTCACTAACTTCCCTCTTTTAAGTTTCCTCTCAAGAAGAAAGCCCTTCCTATCCAAACCTGTTTCCTCCCTGCAGTCCATATATGTCCCCCCAAAAATAAATGTCTGTATCCTGATTACTGGAATCTGTGCAAATTACCTTATTTGGAAAAAAGAGTCTTTCCTAATGTGAATAAATTAAGGAATTTTAAGACAAAGAGGAAACCATTCTGGATGATCCAGATGGACCTGTAGGGGAGCAAAATTTACCCCAAAATGTATCTCTTCGGCATGTGGGTTATTTTAGGCTGGTTATTTTTAAGAAACAGTAGGCTCAAAAAGAACTTTTGACCTTCCCCCTAACTGCCTGAAAGAATGTGGATAGAGGACCTGCTCCAGGAAGGGAGCTGTCACCATGGACAACTGCAGTATAATATGAACTAGGTGTGGTAGACAGGGAGGAACTTAGCAAAGTATGTTTGTTAAAATTCCTTTCTGTGTTCTATTGTTTCTGTATGGCCTGGCAAATATTTGTTTACCAAACATTTCCTCTTTTCATCTTCCTGTGAATGTCTTCCTTCCCTTTGAAGTCCCAGACCCTTACCCCCTTCTCCTTAGCTCTGGACGGCTTATATGCCTCAATTGCCGGACTGCCTGTGGGGCTCAGATTCTCATGGAACTCCCATATGTACATAATTAGATTTTATTTTCTCCCATTGATCTGTCTCATGGCAATTTCTTAGAGCAGCCAAGAGAAACTTGAAGGGTATGGAAAATTGACCTTCCCCAGCAGGCCCTAAATGTAATCACAGGTATCCTTTTAAGAGGGACACACAGAAGAGAGAGACAGAGAAGGCCATGTGAACATGAAGGCAGAGATTGGACTAAGACAGCTGCAAGCCAAGGATGTCTACCGCTCCTAGGAGCTGGAAGAAGAAAGAAACAGATTGTCCTCTAGAACCTTCAGAGGGAATATCACCCTGCTGACACCTTGATTTTGAATTTGTGGCCTCTAAAACTGTGAGAGAATACATTTCTGTTGTCCTAAGCCACCAAGTTTGTGGCGATTTGCTATGGCATACCCTCCCCTTCTCTGTTCATGGGTGTCACTCCCCAGCCTTTTCCACGCCTAACTACAGTGCTGCATCTGCTTCCTGGGGAACTCAGCCACAACAGCATGATATGATACAACTCAACTGTATGTTTAGGAAGAGTACACAGCAAGGGTACTTAGCCCAGTCTTGGGGAAGTGGGAGGGGACATGGACAGCCAGGGCTTTAGGGAGGAAGTGGCATCTCAAGTGGCCTGCAGGATGGGTAGAAGGCAGCCAAATAAAGACATGCTAGAGAGAGTGTCACATACTCAAGAAACTAAAAAAATACTCAGTTTGAGGGAAAGGACTAGTTGTGTGGGGTAAGGGCAGTGTGGCAAGCAGAGGCCAGTCCAAACTGGTTGAGAGTGCTTTTAGGTCTTGTACTTAATTCTAAAAGGATTTTAAAAGAGGGTGCCATGGGGCGCCTGGGTGGCACAGCGGTTAAGCATCTGCCTTCGGCTCAGGGCATGATCCCAGCATTCTGGGATCGAGCCCCACATCAGGCTCCTCCGCTATGAGCCTGCTTCTTCCTCTCCCACTCCCCCTGCTTGTGTTCCCTCTCTCGCTGGCTGTCTCTCTGTCAAATAAATAAAAAATCTTAAAAAAAAAAAAAAAGAGGGTGCCATGATCAGCACTTCACTAATAAAGATTAATTCCTTTGGCTTAAAAGAATTGCCAGAATACAACTATTCCTGAGAAAGACACCACTATAAAACCTTCTTGTGTATTGATGCCTTTGTGTGAACACTTGTACTGATCCGATCCTAAGAACATTTCCACTGGGGACATGGGGACATTCTGATGGCCTCAGGCAACCCTCTCTTCAAAGTCTGATAAGAGCAGCCTTTTCTTTTCTTTTTCTTTTTACAGCCTTTTCTCAGTCTTGATATAAAGTGCTATGCGAAGGGAGTTTCAAGTCCCACCTTCCATCCAACCTCATGGGCAGCCCCCTCATCCCTTGTCAATAAACATTCTAGAACTGTCTTTGGCCATGGCCTTCAGGACAAGAAGGATTTTCCACCCAGACAGAAGTCAAAGTGATGCAGAGAATGGCACAACCATCTGCACTCTTGGAATCCTCCCTAGGGACTGCCAGCCCCGGGACTGACTGCCTGGGACGTTTTATCTCACTGAGAACAGCTGTGAGATATGACCACCCCCCCTGAGGGAGAGACAGCAGCACCCACTCTCCAGGAAGGCAAAGCCTACACAGGAAATTGTTATCTCACCTCCCTTGGGGAACAAAGAGGAAGCTTTGTTTGATGCAGACATCAAAAACAAGTGGCCTTAGACCGGTGATGGGTAGTAAGGAGGGCACGTATTGCATGGTGCACTGGGTGTTATACGCAACTAATGAATCATTGAACTTTACATCGGAAACCGGGGATGTACTGTATGGTGACTAACATAATATAATAAAAAAAAAATTAAAAAAACAAACAAACAAGTGGCCTTAGGGCCACATCTGGTGTATTTTCTCTCGTCCTCCAGTGCTGTTGCTACTGGTTTGTAATTGAACCAACATTTGAATATTAGAAGAGGTCACTGTAACAGCCCAGACTCCTGGGCTCTTTGGTCAAAACAGGACCCAGGCTTCAATTCAACTGCATTCCTGTGGCAGCCAGAACCTGGAGGAATGATCAGCGGTCACCACCTCCACAAGGGACAAGCCTGCTTCCAAGAACACTGCCCTGCATCCTCCTGATTTTTTCCTCAACCAGAAGCCAAGGTTTTGTTTTTCTAACACAAGTAGAAGAAATAGTCACCTGTAGCCATAGGCCCACCAAAAGCAGGAAAATGAATACTACCTTGAGAGGGCCAGAACTCCTAGACGAGTAGGAAACACTATACAGTATTTTTCCTCTGACACCAGCCAGTCTCATTCATTTAATTTATATGTCCTGATTTAAATGTTTTCTTTTAATTGAAGTATAGTTGGCATACAATATTATATTAGTTTCGGGTGTACAACACAGTGATTCACAATTCTCTACAGTACTCAGTGCTCACCGCGCTACGTGTTATTGCCATCTATCACTGTACAGAGTTGTTAAAAGTATTATTGACTATATGCCCCATCCCGTACTTTTCAGCCCTGTGACTTACATATTCCATCACTGCCAGTTTGCGTCTCTTATTCCCCTTCACCTGTTTCCCCCAACTCCCCACCCCCACACAACTACCAGTTTGCTCTCTGTATTTATCAGCCTGTTTCTGTTTTGTTTGTTCATTTGTTTTGTGTGTTAGATTTGTTTTTAGGGCTCAGGCCCTCACTTTCCGGTCCAGCCCCCCTCTTCTGTCCGTAGCCTCTTCTCTTGTGCTCCGGAGCTGAGCCTCTAGCCCTGGCCTCCCTCGGGGCCCAGCTCCTCCGCAGAGCGTGACGGTGCCGCAGACACCACAAGGAAGACAGTTCCTGGGAACCTGGGGAACCCCAGACTTCTGGGAAGAAGCCACAAGCAGACATAGTGGGGGAACTACAGGGAGAACGTGGCAGAAAGGCTCTGGCTAAAAAAGAGATTGCTTTGTTTCAGTTACCCCGTCCTTCCCCTTCCCTGACACCCCCACACACCCGCGGAGACCAAGCCTCACTGGTGGTACCGGTGGAGGTACCAAGAACTGAACTGAAGTCTGCTCGTGACTACCCTTTCCTGTTGCTGGTCACTGGGGAAATGCTGATCCCTGCAGAGGAGTTCTGCACTGATGACCTCCTGGGGGGCGAGGTGTGGTTTCCTCTCTCCTCTCGCAGGAGCCAGCCTGTGGCAACCGGTTAGGGTGGCGAGGAGCCCGGGTGGCAGGTTCCTTTGCTCATTCTCCAGGACAGAGTGGACTACAGGCTGGAGTGGGGGCAGGACAGGTGTGGAGGGGGACCCGGTCTCCCTAGCTAGAGGAATATTTTATCACTGATATGTTTAGAATCGCCGGCACAATTTGGTATTTGCTAATTCGGTTTGGCAACAATGCTTTCTATTCCGTTGGATTATTGCAGCTGAAATTGTCTACAAAAAGGCCACCCTCTTATTGCCTGATCTGAGGGACAGCACGCCCATCCCCCGCTGAAGTGCCCCTGCTGCCCTTCCCTCTGCTGCCTTTAAGCTCCAAGGCCAGCCTAGAGCTGCACAGCACAGCTATCTTGCTTGTCTTATCTGATTGACTCCTCCCAACAGCCCTGAGAGGTCTTGTAATCACGCTCCTTTCGAGGAGGAGGAACTGAGGCTTAGGGAGGGGAGGTGACTTTCCCAAAATCACACGGAGGAAGTGGTAAAGGACAGATGAATGGAGGTTCACAGACTTCAGTTCCTAGTGCTGCCCTGGCCTGCCACACCCACTTAGCTTCTTTCTGGTTGGGCTCCCCAGCTCACCTGCTTCTGGCCTGCCGGCTACAGTTTCTGTTTCAGCCTCTGCTTACCCATTGGCAGAATCCTGCTGCACCTCTTCTCCGGCTCAGAGCTCTGTTTTCCTTCTCAATCAGGTCTAGAATTCTCCCTCTTTCCATTCAGCCACTAGAGTTCCCCAGGAAAATTCTCCACTTAACCCAACCTGGCCAGGAGGAGGTCCTCAGATCTTGGGGGGTTTGCCTGTCTCCCATGACTAGGATTTGAACAACTTGGAAATGCACACGTGTGTCTCTGTGTGTGAGTGTGTGTGTGTACATGTGGAGGTCTGGAGGTGTGGAACGGCATGGAAATGCATCCTACCGGGACAGAGTAAGCAGGTAGAGAGGCAGGGAGAAACCTAGGAGTAAAGACCTGACCGGGTGCCCTTGCCGCTTTATAAACATTTCTTCCACGTAGATTCCTGCCTGGAAAACCATTTCTCGAGTTAGCCTCTGCTTTTCCTGCCTGATGCTATTCCGAGACAGTTCCTTTGTTTTGCTACTTGAATATTCTGTCAGTGCTCCATCCCACAATGCTCCCCTCTCCCTTAGGATAAAGAGGCACTCTGCCTTCGTTCTTCACTAGATCCTCTCTCCCTTGTTCCAGACCCACGACCGTGGGACACAGGCCTGGGCACCTGCTGCTCGGTGCAGGGAGAATAGCTCCTTGGGTTCCAGGAGTGCGGATGTTCTCATGTGAAATAAGGAACTAGGATAAAGGTATAATTTAAATGAACGATGCCATTTAAGTACTACAAAATGGTTTTAGAAATGGATTTTAATTTCGTAAGTAATGCATATTCATTGAAGAAGAATTAGAAAATCTATTTATGCAAAAAGATAAAATCTCACCACACATACAGGGAACCGTTGATAATCTCTGATTGCATATTCTCCAAGGCTTTTCCTATTAATATGATTATGTATGTTACATATGTGTTTTTATAACAAGCATAAGAAGTACCTAGTTTAGGGATGCCTGGGTGGCTCAGTCGGTGAAGCGTCTGCCTTCGGCTCAGGTCATGATCTCGGGGTCCTGGGATCAAGTCCCACATGGGTCTCCCTGCTCAGCAGGGAGTCTGTTTCTCCTTCTCACTCTTCCTCTGTGCTCTCCCTCCCTCTCCCTCTCTCAAATAAATAAATAAAATCTTTTTTTAAAAAAGAAGAAGAACAAAGTTTTATAACCTGCTTTTCTAAGGAATTGTTTATTATGGCTTTGGTATAGTTCAATCATTTTCCAGAAATACAAGTTTCCCTATTATTCACTCTAACCTTTTGTAATCTAATGCATCATTTACCAAACAAGTAACCATCAGGAGCAAGAACTAATTTTTTAAATTATGTTTCTGTGCTAAGGGTAGCCTATTACGTGCTGGGTGCTGTAAATGCATTGTCTTGTTTAATCCTTACATTAAGCTGGTTTCGACACTCTCATACAGCTAAGGACACCTGGGTGTAGAGAGGTTCACTTAGTCTCCCAAGGTCACACAGCTGGGAACTGGCACGTCCACTGTCTCTGACATCAAAATCAAGCTCTTCCCAAACTACCAATCCATCAGTGAACCATGACCTGACTTGGTCCAGGTAGGAGACCATGTAGCAATACCGATCCCATGATGTAGACTGGGAAAGAAAGCACCCACCATTACCATGGGGCCCATCCCCAGCATCTGGTGTGAATGTCCGTGAGGGAGGCCCACATGATCAACTGCAGTCTTTGCTGATAAGCCTTCTCCGAAGCATAGCAGAGAAACTGAGGCAGCTGAGCAGGCTTATTGACTGGTAGAACCAGCTTTGCTCTGTTGGCATAGAGAGAAGTAGGCAGATATTGTCATCAATTGGTGCTCTACTGACTAAGCTGACTAGCACCTATACCAGCCCTAAGATGGGCTCCAGGAAATCCTGGGCAAGCACACTCACAGTCTAGTCTCTTCAACTTCTCCTTTGGAAAAGGATCCCTTCTATTTCTTGCAAAAATTTACAATAAAGCAGGTGAATTTCCCAATGGTTGCCAATGGCCATTGTCTGACCACATTCTGAAAGAGCAGGGAAAACATTTACTCCCTATTAGGAATCCTTTTTCTTCAGTGAATGAAACCCAAGAATGTATGTGCCCACTTGCAGGTTTTGGTATTTCTGTCATGAAAGTTAGAGAACTAGCACTCTACAACGTTACCCTCTCCTTGCAGGGGGAGTAATTACTTGTTAGAATGACAGTCATTCATTTCCTTCAATGTTACAGTCATAACTCTAAACTATTTTAACATCTTTGAAGAGAATTAATTAGCTCTTCTGTTGATACTTCTAAAGCACTTTAATGCAGGTCTGGTCTTAACTCAGCCTTTAAAAGAATTTCCATGGCAGCCACTTAACAGATAACAGACTTTTCAGGAAATGCCCTATGCTTTGTAGCATTGAAAGGAATCGTGTTTGATGGACATTTGTGCAATTAAGAAATATAATTACTCATTGATAAAAGTGTACTGTTGATGAAAAATCCTTTAAAAATGAAAGGTATGTCTTATAATTGATTTTTTTTTCTAGTCAGAAAATAATGCCATGGCCAATTTCTTTAATTATAAGGAAACTTTAAAGTAAAGGATAGTACTGAGTGCCAGGAAAATCACTAATTATTTAAAATCTCCTGAATGAAATTCATTATTTCTCCTGATGGCACATTCCTATGTCCAGCAGACATTGCATTCCAAATCTTCTTCTTAGTTTATCCTTAAGTCAGATTTATTGAAAGCCATTGAGCACCTGCTGGATGCCAGGGTAATTTGGCAATCGTTAATTTTAAATCTTCCAAACCAATTCCACATGACAGGTAGTAGTAAAGTAGCAAAACACCCCCCACTTTCTAGTTGATAAAATTAAAGTTTGGGGGAAATCAACGGACATGGTTAAAATGACACAACGATAAGGACCAGAACTAGAATTGGAACCCAGGTCTTCAGCCTTCGGTCAAGCTGCACCTGCTTTGCTAAGGGGCAGCTGTGGGAATGTAACCCGCTGTAGTCACATGCACTCGTGTCTCTTCTCTCATCCTTGTCCCTACAATGAGAGAATTGCTCATTGCAGGCCTGCCGCTGGAAGCTGGGTCTGCAGTATGTGTTACTCAGTAAGAGCGATTCTGATATCAAAAGCAAGTTTACTGAGGCACCACTGTGTCTTATTTGATCGGAATGAATAATATATGGATATCTGTATTTTTAAAGCTTTCCAAGCCATTTTCGGGTAGGAAGGAAGAGTTGAGAAACATGCTTAAAATCTATGAACCCAATTCCATTGGCCTCTCCTCACAAATCTCATTTTCTGCGAACCATCTTCATTTTGCCTTTGCTGCCTTGGGACTCATCCCTCATAATTAACGTGGAGTACCCTGCAAGAGACTGCCAGCTCCGGGATAGGACTGTCTCCTGTTTTCTACCTGTCAAATCCCCTCAATGTCTTCTCACTCATTCAATATTTAGGTTAAAAAAAATCCAATGACTCTCTAAGGCTGAGAGGGGTGTGTTGGTGTAGCTATAGAGGCGAAACACATCAGTGTCAATGAAAGAACATGAGAAGTCAACAGACCTTTCTTTAAATCCTTGTGACTTGATTTTGGCTAAGTAGTTCACTCTCTCAGAATCTATAAGCTAGGGCTAAGCAACAGATACCTCTTGGAGCTGATGGGAAATCACGTATGGGCCTCAGATAAAACTGGACCTTCTTTCCTCCCTGCCCAGCAAGAGTGTCATACTCAGAGGAAACAGAACTCAACTCCAAAACATCTTGGAAAGCAATGTATACCTGAATGGAGGTCTCTTTAGAGATGACAAACAGGGCCAACAAAGGGCAGGGCACATCTGACTCAGCCATGGACTTGAAAGCTGGACTGCCTGTATTCACATCCTGGTTCCCTCATCTCTTAGTTGCGTGTTCCTGGACCAGTTTTTTTAGGTCGTGTCTATGCCTCAGTCTGTTCGTCTGTGAAATGAAGGTAATAGTAGCCTTTCCCTCACAGGACCAGAAACTACAAGAAGTAGAACAGCCAGGGTAGAAGAGATCTTTTTGAGGCCAGTTGCCTTGCTTCTTAGAAACCTCTCTCGATCGTAGGTGGGTTAGACAGAGCTGAGGGAATTTAGATGCAGGGCCTGGGTCTGTCTCCTTTCTCCTTCCTAATGTCCTGACCACCGCCCTCACCTCTGTCCTAACATCCAGTTCCAGTGGTCTCGAACTTTTGGGGGCTCATCTTCTCCTATGGCCGAGGCCTTGAGTCTCAGGATTAAATGTGTTACTAGATATGAAGAATAGCACGCTATGGGGCGCCTGAGTGGCTCAGTCGGTTAAGCGTCTGACTCTTGGTTTCCGCTCAGGTCGTGCTCTCAGGGATGTTAGATCGAGCCCTGTATTGGGCTCTGTGTTCAGTGCTGAGTCTGCCTGTCCCTCTCCCTCCCACTCAACCCCTCCCCCTGCTCGCGCTTGCATGGTCTCTCTCTCTCTCTCTCACACACACACACACACACACAAAGAACAGTGCCTGGGACAGAGTCTAGAAAGTGCCATGGTAATTATCCTTAAAACCCTTGACCCAAGTAAGTCCCCAAGATCCCACATCAGGTGACAGCTGCCCCAGTCCCTCATCTCTTTCCCTCCCTACAACTCCTGCCCTCCCACCTGCCTCTCACACATCTTCACATTCCCCCAGCCCCATAGGCTCAAGCTCCTTCACAGGTAACGTGGTGTACCCCTCCCTTTACTTCCTTCATTTCTTCAACCAGCATCCCCAACCTCTATTGCTGTCAGCCTCACAGACATTGTCAAGGGCCTGGGGAGGCAGAAGGTTGTAGGATATTTTTGTCACACACTCACACACACACACAGACACACAATATTATATATTTACAATGCCCGGCACCTAGTAGGCACTCCACAACTATGAGTCTCACTTTAATATCAATTAGAGAACAACAAGGGCAAAGTGACCCATTTCAGATGTTTGTGGAAAGTCTGGTACCTCAAATTTCTTCACATTCCCAGTGTTAATACACTTACCTGATAATTTGGGTTCTGCAAACCAGAAACACAAACATGAGCAGGTCTGGGGCACATGCCATCTGAGGATAAAGAGGTGAGCTGTCTGGCGTGGTGGCCCCTGACTGCATGAGCGCATTTCAACTTAAACGATAAAATTAAATAAAGTTAAAAAGTCAGTGCCTCAGGCACATTAGCTGTATTTCAAGTGCCCACCGCCAGCTAGGACTAGTGGCTACTACATTGCACAGCACTGCCCAGGAACCCTTCTGACACAGCAGAAAGTTCTACTGGATGGCAATGATCTCTAGAGAGAGAAGCAGGACATACCTTGGGTCCTCAGAGAACCTCATTTCAGCCTTCTGAGCCTCTAGGCCTCAGCTGGAGGAGAAGCTGAGCTCTCAAAGGTTCAAGACCATTGCAAGCGGACGTCAGGGCAGAGGCGGGGGTGGTGCTCAGAACGATGGAAAGGAGAAAGAAGACAGATGCAGGCTTGGCATCCAAATTCTACAAGCTCTTAGTCTGATTAAGATCAAGATCGATTTCTAAGAAACAAGGCAGCACACCTTGGAAAGATTCATTCTGCCTCAACCAGCCTACCTCTTGGGACTGAACCTCTTGGGACAGGAACTCTGAGATTATTTCTTGCCTTTTAAAGTGAAGCAGAAATTGGGAGCAATGATCAGGACATTTCAAAGAGGAAAATGTCTGAAATAAGTTATCAGCAAAGTTAATGCAAAAATTAGGTTTCTGCCCTGAATTATCCAGATTATTGCCTTCATTCTTACGCAGACAGAGTCTGAGAATGTGTTGCCCACACTGGCTTGTGACTTCTCCCTGCTGTGGAGTGAGAGCCGCGGGAACTGGGAAGGGCACAGCCGGGAAGGAAGACGTGCCGACAGACGTGGGTCTGGCAGGTGGCAAAGTATGCTGACAGGGATCTCGGTGATCAACGGGGTCTTTAGAGGTTTGCCAGGCTGCCAAGACTGATTCTCAAAGGCATCCTGCCTTTCCAGGGCCCCCTGCCTATGGCCCTTTCTTTACCACCGCCTCTGGAAAGTTTCCACGTGCAAAGCTGAACAAATGAGATTCCTAGCCTTTTTTACAAGGTATTTTTAATCAGGGAGCATCCAAGCCCATGCTTGGTGGGCATGGGTGACATATCAGAGTACTTCTAAGTTGGGAAAGCAGCTGTCGAAAGTAGTTATGTGTCTGAGAACGAATGAGGAGGGTATGTACCGCCCACAACCTCCAAGCAGAGCTGTGAGTGCACAAGGCCAGTCAGCAGCCTCATTGGCAGCTGGCAGCTTAGGGAGACTTCTGAAGCCCCCCTGCCTTAGGTTCCCTCCTTTTTCTGACACTTTTCCTGCTGCCCCACGGCACCAACACACAGAGACACATCCTGACGCTTGTACAATATGTGAGGTCTTCTTTGGGGGAAAAGGGTAGAAAATTGTGAACACCAATTAGGTCAAAAAACAAATATTTATTGAGACTTCAAATTCTTAGAATGGTAGAAATTCAGGGTCTCTTTTCTGGGATCTCTTCAGGCAATCTACCAGAAATGCTTACATAGAAATGCTTCCAAATGGCAACTTGGCTTTTCCTTTCAACCTAGAACATTCCATAGTGCCTGCAACAACCAGCACTCACAGAAGCCACACAAGTGAGTGTTTCTGAAGTTCAAGCTTTATTAGTCTCCCAGTAAATCTACTTCTGAGCTTAGCTCATAGGTTTGTGGATGGGGTTCTAGGGCGAGCCCAAGCATTGGGGTGCTCCACTTTTTCTTTTACAAATAAGAAAATGAGCCCTGAAAAGTAAAGTTGTTTCCCCACTCTCCCAACACTTTTATCATTAAGAATAAGAACCAGGTCTCCAACTTCCCAGACTGTGTTCTGGCCCCTAAACCACTTTGTTTGACAAGAGGTAGCATCGAGAAGTACTCAGAGCCTGAGCTCAGAGTCAGAAGATTTGAGTTACAAATCCCTGACCTGCCTCTTCCTAGCAGGGATACCTTGGGCAAATCACACAGTTTCTTTGAGCCTTTGTTTCTTTGTCTCTTGAGCCCGTCGTGTGCAATACGTGAAATGATAGATTGCAAGTGTATAGAATGTGGTAGGTCCTTAATAAACATTGATTGCCTTATTGGAGCTCAGGCCATTTCTCAGACTATGACTTTCTCCAGGAGGGTGCGTGTTTACAGCAAGAGAATGTGAACTTCAATGATATAACTGAAATTTCTTAAATTGTCTTTTGCCAAGTCTAAATGAAAAGGAACCGTACAGCCTTATATCCTTTTTGCAATTCAAACAACCCAGGTGTTGGTTTCCCAGAGTAAAAACTGGCTGTAAAATTATCTCTAACCATCTAGGAAAATAAAGTAGAGAAGTAATTTACAATTAATATGTTCTCCATTCTGCTCGTGATATCTTCATGGCTAGTTTAATGCACTTAAAAATATGAATTCAAACCAATATTTAAAATACGGGTATTGATTCTATTTCCTATTTTACGTTGTGACAAAAGAGATTTCATGCTGTCATATACACATTCAAGCAGAAAGCCATTTTGCCTTTTCCATTTGTTTTCATTACTTTTTTTTCTATATTTGTTCTTTGACACTGTTTGTATTGAAGCCAGGGTTTGCCTTCTTTTCACTTTATCTCTCCATGGCAACAGATAGATTGCAATGCCACACACAAAAATGCAGAATTACAACCTCCCTGCCAGATCAAGCAGAAAGAACTGTATACAGTGTAACCAGTAATGGAAACTCGGGATAGTTAATGAATAAGCCAAATCTTTCTTTTTCAGATAGAATATAAATCACGATTCCTCTTTATAGCTTCTCTTTTCTCCCTAGGGAAGATCCCTAGTGGGTCCTCAATAAATATTTGTAGAATGAATGACTGATTGACTATCACTAATTCCTTTTCGAAGCGTTCACCAGTCATCTGATTAAGGATGTATTTGAGAAATTGTAACCGTGATTATTATAATTTATTGAATGCTTTCTATCTATGGTGCACGGTAGAGAATACTTTAACACATGAGCTCATTACATCAGCACCACAGCCCCATGAAGTGGTCGTGATCATCTCCTGTTTGCAGATGAAGAACCAGAGGCCAGAGAGGTTAAGTGCTGAGTTCACAGCTAGAAAGTGGAGGAACTGAGATTTGCTCCTTTTTTTTTTTTTTAATATTTTACTTATTTATTTGACAGAGAGAGAGGGAACACAAGAGGGGGAGTGAGAGAGGGAGAAGCAGGCTTCCCGCTGAGCAGTGAGCCTGATGCGGGGCTCAATCCCAGAACACTGAGATCATGACCTGAGCTGAAGGCAGCCACGTAACGACTGAGCCACCCAGGTGCCCCAAGATTTGCTCCTTTAAAGTCTGTTTGATGCTAGAGCTTGGGAGCCTAGCCTTTCTGCTGGCATGTGCACCCAAAATTTTGCTAGATCAAAGTCAATTCTATAGATCTATTTCTTCCATGAGCTACTGCTCCCACTACCATTTTAAAGGGGGTACATTTACTCATCTCTAATGTGTTCCTTGTGCTTTCTCGGAGATTTCTGACAGTGGCTCTATATTACAATTCCAATTTCCTTCAGTGTCTAGGATTTGTTCGATACAGACACCTGAGCTCATCTGAAAATAGATACATGCCCTCCTTCTTTATAATGTTTGCTACAGTCCTTCCAGTATCAATTCCACGTCCTTTAACTAAGACCATTCTCTTTGATGATTCATTCTCCTTAAGAACCATATTTGCTCTTCCTTCAGTATTTACTCCAAAGTCCTGTGGGTTTTTCTCTGCACCCTCATCCAGACCTGCTCTTTCTTTGCCAGTTCTACAGCCTCTATCAGGTCAAAGTGCTTGCACGACACCCCTCAATTCCTGCAGCAGTCTTCTGAACACTCTCCTTTAAGATCTCTGTCCCACCCAGTTCTCTGGCTAAAGCATTTGGGATTCTTCTGTTTAGGAATTTACTGCAGCTTTATGTCTCTTCAAGGACAGATTCCAAATCCCTTTGCTGTCCTTGAACTAGTCCATTTTCTCATTCTTCCAAAGATCAGACCTAGACTAGAAAATCTGTAGGTCTCTAACGTAAGGTTTATGGATTTTTGTCTCTAAACTTCCCCTGCACCACTCTTTTGACTGAAATTTCCTCTCTGCTCCTTTCTGTCAAAACTTATCCTTTCTTTCCATGATTAGAGACCTAGCTTCTCTCTCACTTCTACCAGTAACTAGTTTGGGATTGTGGACAAGCCTCTTGCAGTTCTCTCTTTTTATGCAGGTAACCAGAAATGTTCCCCAAAAGATTGGCTGTCCTGGGCTTCATGCTGTCCTCTCCAGTTAAGGCTTCCCTTTGGCTTGGTGCCCAGGACATTTGATATCTTAGAGCAAGACAGCCAAGTAAAATTGTAGGTGAACGAGGACCATGTCATCCTTTTGCAAGGCAGAAATATGAGCCACTTCTCAGGCAGATCAAATTTAATAAAGAAATCAAGTTTAATAATAATAATATAGAAGTTATGGATCTGAAAATAGGTTCTTTTCAAATATCCATAGGTAAGCACCCCTTGAAAAATCTTCCCATTCCCCTAGAAATACAAATGCTCCAGGTTGAAGATCAATGGGACTAAACGATTCTTGAAGTTTTTTCTAATGATAATTTTCCTTATGATTTGCATCTAAGTTTCTCTCTGGGCATCCTGTGAAGTGCAGATCCCAGAGCCTGATCAACGTTCCGATCCCGGTGTGTTCTATCACTTACTACCTGCGTGAGTAACATTACTTGTCCATTCCTTGGCTGAAATCATAGTAGTATCTCTCTCAGCGATGTTGTGAAGAGCAAATGAGTTAGTGCAAGGAAAGTACTTAGAACAGTGTCTGGCATGTATATTAAATATTTAATAAATATTAACTACTGCTATACTTAGATGCCCTAGCAAGAGTTTGCGAAGTGGTCATATCTGTATGGTTGAGGAGGTATCTGCACACAGGGGGTAATGTAGATTATGTGCAATGATGCTTCTAGAAATCCTTGCATTCAACAAATGCCTATTGATCACCCACTAACTCTGCTAGCAGTCCCTTGCCCTCCAGAGCTAACAGCTTGGAAAGGACAGTTAAGTCAATGCATTTTATCATGCAGTTAAGGGGCAAAATGACTGGTCGCCCATATTTGTTACAGGAAGTCAGAGAAGAGGAGAGCAGCAGGGGCGGAGGCCTCAGGAAATGACTATCCTCTCAACCAGGATTTGATTTGAACAAATGTGGAGGGAGCTGAGCATTTTACCTGAGGCCAGAGCGTCACCAGAAGAAGAGGAGTTAGTACGGGGGACTAGGTTGGTAAGGAAAAGTGAAGGCACTCAGTCAGCCAACGTTAAATCTTAATGAGAAAGAGGTAATAGCCTCAAGCCAAGAAGATGGCAATTGATAGCAATAAACGCACAGTTCTGTGTTCATGCCACAAATGTCAGCTGGACAAGCTGAGGAGTAAGTAATCCTAAACTGACAGTGGTTCCCGTGCAAATTTCAAGAAGAGGAAAATTAGGGACGAGCTGACTGATTATAAGTTAATATGGTAGGAATTTTTCAGTTGGGGCTGAAATTCCTAACCCAGCCTAAGGAGGCTATGACAAGATCAGGGAGATCATTGTTCAGTGTGAGGTTTTTTTGTTGCCCTTGAAGTGATTTTTGAAAAGACTATTAGGAGGTTGACTTTGGCTTTAAAATAATACAATACTTTAAGATATGTATTTTAAAAATCTAGTTCTTAAGCTTTTAAGTTAACTTACAAAACCTATCATTCAATTCTAGTAAATTTAGCTATCATTTTTAAAATGACTTTGAAAAATACTTGGCCCTAATTAATAACTTAAAAATCTTAAACATTTAAACTATGTTTATAAATGTAATATAGTCTGTGATGTTTTTTAAAATCTCTTTAATGTCTCACTTAATAGAAGACAAAACTTCCCAAGTACTTAAGTAATTATTACAAAAATCAATTGTATTTATAAATATGACTCAAATTCTCTTAAATGTTCTGATGCCATCTATATACTAAGTAAGATTTGCACTTAAAACGTAAGTGCAAGTCACGCCCTCAGTTACACATTTCAAATTAGAGTAATAAGGTTGCCCTTCAAAACAATTTCTAAATATTTCAAATGAAAATACTAAATATGTGTCAATTTCTTGATATGAAAATATTAATATATTGGGTTTTAGTTTCTTAAAAAAGCGTTACACAATTTTAAATCTTTCCAAGGTTGGAATGGGTTTAACCCTTAAGTTAGCTATTTTACTATACTGCATAACTTGGGGGATGACCTTCTAATGTAATATGGGGAATGGCCTTTTCTGCATGAGATGACAAAATGACCAGAGATTTCAGTGCGGCACTATTGGCATTTTCTTCTTTGGAAAACGTGATAGAATGCTTTGAATCCAATTAGTTTCTATGGAAATTACTCCACAACTTCAAAGAGTTTATGGGGTAGAAGAAGGGGAAGAAGAGAGGACAAGTAACCTGCTTTCCTGGATTCAAGTTTTGTATATTACCTAGTTTTTATTCTTGTCACAGATGCTTGTGATTCCTACCCAAACTGACCATTGGACTGGATTTTGCATTGCTTGAGTTCTCAAGGCAAGTGTTTTTTTCTTCAAACTCTAAGAGCCCTCGTACATAATGGAATAGTCCAATTTTTTTTCACATATTTTTGGCTGATTTAGGATCACACACAACTCTTGTAATCGGTAATAAGATACACAATTAGATTCTGGATATCTCTCCAGGTTTTGCCTTAATTTTTTTCCCAACGTGCAAGGTCATCATGCCGATAGTCCAAATCTACCATATTTGGTGCTGGGCAGACTGTGTCAAGTGTCTTCTGTCCAGTGCTGCTCCAGGTGATGTTAAAAATCATGACAACACAATGAACACCTACCAAGGGCAGCCATCTGGACTGCATGGGGACTGGAAACCCAACATTAATGCAGAAGGGTAGAAGGGAGACACGATGACTATCTGCAAAGGTGTGAACAACTCTCCCATGAGAGAAGAAGTAGACTTCTTTTATTTGACTCCTGACATCACTGGATAGATGTGACAGAGTAGTGAAGTCGGTTCAGCATAAGGAAGAACTTTCTAACAATGGGGTTTCTCCCAAGGGATAGATTACCTTGGGAGATAGTTATCCCCTACTTACTGAAAGTATCCAAGTGAACCAGGGTACCCATCTGTCAAAGATGTACTAGAAGAGATTCTAACAATAGTCAAGAGGTTGACTTAAATGATTCATAAACTCTCTTCCACCTTTAAGAATCTCTGATTACAAAAAACAGAGTTCACAAAGCTAGATGGCTCATAAAAGGCATCTAAATGTCAAAAACTTAATGGTGTCATTATATTGCCCCACTTACGGCCGCATGGGCATGTCAAACCTCCTGATGCTGAAAGCCTTGCTTTTTCCTGGGACAGAAAACCTTTTGAGTTTTACAGAGATTAGAAATGAGATGGATCAGGGAAGTGGTGGGGGGAGGGGAGGAGTTGCAGCAACAGCTGGAAGAAATTAGAACCACAATAGAAATCAAAAGGAGCAGATACCCTGAAAGAAGAGAGAAAACAGTACCACTCTGCAGTTTGGGAGGGGAAAATGGTGGAAAGAACTTTACCTCATGTGTACATAGTACACATGTATATGCTTGTGTGTTTGAACGCATGTGTGCATGGAACAGGCAAAAGGAATTTGACCTGAGGAGAAGGTAACTAATTACAGTTTATCACTTCATTATTAGTCATTTTATTTTCATAATAATATTAGCTAACATTTATTGAATGCCTGCTCAGCGACAGGGGCTATACTAGACATTCCCCATATTCTTTCCTGTTCCGTAGGAGGTACAGGTTTGGCATGATAAAGTGATCAGAGAAGACAGGAAGGTCCAAAGAAACTGTAGGAAGATGTCCATTGACCACTTTTCAGATCACACAATGAAACTTTCAGGTTCACTGGTCAGACACCTGGCTTTGAAACTCAGCTCCACCATTCAACCAGGTACGAAAAACTTAATGTTTTAAAAACCTCAACTTTCCTAGATGTAAAATGAGGGTAAATGATATATCCACCATTTCACAGTGTTAAGAACAAAGCAATAGGCCCAAAATGGAGTCACGCATGTAAGCCCCATGTCACCAAGTCAAGACTCAACTCAGTTTCAGTTTCACTCTCCCAGAAATGGAATCTTTAACCAGCCAGTCAGGAATTATCTGATCAGCACACGTTAGGTCATCTGCCCGAGTTACCCCTGCTGTCCCATAAAGGAAAGTAACGTTACAACAACCTGCTTTTTTGCCTAGTATAACTGCCTGTTCTTCTCCCTTGTGCCTGCAAAAGTCTTTCATTTTGTACAGCAATTCAGCACTCCTTTCTAACTGCTAGATTGGATGCCGCCAGATTCAAATTGATTTTTGCTCAAGTAAACTCTTAAAATTTTTAAATATGGTTCAGTTTATCTTTTAACAATGTGAAGAGTTGTCAAAATTAAATGAGGAAATGCATGTAAAGTGATTTCTATAGTACTTGGCACACAATAAGTACTCAAGAAATGGAAGCTATTCTTCTCTCACAGCGGTGGGCAAACTTTTTCTCTAACAGGCCACACGGCAAATATTTTAGGTTTTGTGGGCCATATGGTTTCTGTCACAACTATTCAACTGCCCAGTGACTTTATTTATGGATGCGGAAATTTGAATGGAATAAAACTTGCGCATATCATACAGTATTCCTCTTCTTTTATTTTTCCAACTATTAAAAATTACAAAAACCATTTTTTGCTCGCAGCCTGTGCCATAGTTTATGGGCCCCGTTCCAGCAATCAGAAAACCCTTGCCTCCATTCCGAGGCAGCCGCGAGCAAGGCTGCTCAGGCCTCAGACCGTGTCCCCAGGAGAAGACTCTTCCCTCTTGAACATCTCATCATTTCTTCTCTTCAGCTACAACATGAAAAATATCTTTACTAGGTGCCCGCACTGTGCTAAATGCTGCAAGGGAGGCAGGCTGCCCTTTGATGCTTCCGATTCCTACAGAGGGGCAAGGAGTAAACTCATGGAAAGCTGAGGGTCACTGCCTCCTTACTCTCCCAACATATCCATCAAACCCTGTCTGCCTCCTTACTAGGGCATCTTCACACTCCATTTCTTTCTTCCTAAGGCCACAGATTTCCTCCCCAACCTGGATCCCACGGCAATTACTTAAAACGGACCTTTCAAGGAACTGGGACTCCAGGAGAGTTTTTTTTTTTTTAAATCCACACAGATCAATATAGGGAAACACACAGTGTGACTAAGCCCCTTTTGTGGGCTTTCATTACCACCTTTTTATCAGAACTATGTTCATCTATGACCTCTCAAATTAATATTTCTGTCCTACTGCAGATTGAAAAGGGGACATCAGCAAGGCTTTTTACAATGCATGGAGATGTGCATATTAACTTTCCTGGAGAGTAACTTGGCAACATCTATCAAGATATTTAATGTTGCCAATGCTTTTGACTAGGTAATTGACCTTCTAGGAATGTGCCCTAAGGAAATAATCATAGTCATACACAAAAATTTATGAATAAGATATTCATTTCAGCCTGTGTCCCTTGGACCAAATTCTTGAGAAAAACTAATTACTTGCCATTGTCGGTTCCCCCCTCCCCCCCCAACTCCCATCTTCTGCCCTCATGTCAGATGTCTACCTCTGGTCCAATCAGCTATGACTGAAAGGGTTGAGAGGTGAGCAGAGTCATTTGATAATCAGGGTTGTCCCCTCCAGGGATTATGGGTGGGGAGACAATATTTTCATACAATATTTAATGACACAGGAAAATAGCCACCATGTAATGGCAAGTGAAAAGAACAGATTATAAACAACGTACGAGAGATCTTAATTTTCAAAACACAAAATTGTTCAAAAAGAAATAGATACTTACAAAAATGAATTATTCAGGAACCGAGCTATATATGTACATGTAGTCAAAACCTATTTGTGAAGAAACGCTTCAAGCTCTTTCTCTACCCTACAAATGTTCGACATGTGCCCACTATGCCATGCTCACCCATCAGTTCTACAGCCTGATTCATCGGAGCATATCACCAACAGTTCAAGCGACAGTCAGGATTTGTTCCCTCATTTCTTTAAGGCTATGAAGAAAAGTGGTAGCAACGCCAAGTTTTCGACAGAGGCCTACAAGTAGAAATTGCAAGGTATAATGAATATTATTTTTTTAATCGATCTGTAGACGTATAACACAAACACACAAACGTGTGTTTGCACGGGAACACAGGAAGAAACACTGGAAGGACGGACACCAAAATGCGAATGGTTATCTATCTCTCAGTGGTGGGATTACTACTATGGTTTGTTTCCTCCTTTATATCTTTCTGTATTTTGTAGATTTTGGGCAATAAAAGTATCTTCCTTTTATAGTAATAAACAGTAAACATTATTTTTTTCAAAGATTCGAGACAACTCTTGAAGGGTACCCGAATACGCCACATCGAGGTGCAGCTGAAGAAGTTCAGGACCCAAAACATGGCGCTTTGGCACATTGATTATTTTGAGCTAATCTTGAAAAACAGCAAAGGTGGGGAGAAGCTTTCTCTGAACTCCCCTTATCTGCCTGAAGACCAATCCTCCGAAAGCAGCTCCACTGTCATAGGTCCCCACCTCCAGTTTCATCAACCACGGAAGACTGACTCGGATCACAGGAGAGGAGACTAGAAGTAGATACAACACCCAGACTATCATACTGTTCTTCGATCCTTCTAAGAACCTATTCATCTCTCCTAAAAATCAGTTACTCTCTCCTAAGAGGCCTACACTCTCCTTCCCCTTTCCCTATCAGAGGGTATTTAAGCCTGAATTCTGAGCCACCTCAGGGAATGACTTATTTTTGTCTAAGAATCTTCCATGTATACATGAGATATACATGTTGACAAACGTCTTTGCCTGCCGTCAGTCTCTCTTTTATTATAGGAGCCTCAGCTAAGAACTCAGAAAGGTAGAGGGAAATATTATTTTTCCTCAGCTATGGTGTTCTTTTACAAAAGACAGAAAACAAATAATGACCGTGGCAGATACCATTCCTGAGCACATCCCTCTCTCCCCCACCCCAGTCTTCTCTCTGTTCCTTTGTGTGGGAGGTGGAGCCTCCCTGAAGGGGGTAGATAAAGCCATGTAGATTAGCCTAGAAACGTTCTCTGTGCTGGTATCTTCCATGTGCGTCTCCAGATCCACCCTCTTCTTTCCTCGGCCCTGTGCTCTGGTAGACTAATCTGTCTGGGTCTGCATGACCAGCCTCCTTTGTCCTCTGGGATCAGTTGGATTTGGCAAATCTCAAGCCAGGGTGTTTGCCAGTAGGGAAACTGAGGACAGCAGGGTCTGCCAAAAGCCACAGCTCCCCAGCACCTGTCAGGCTACCCTGTTACCCCTCTCTCTGTAAGTCCTGGTAATCGGTTTATCCCTTTGTCTCTTCAAGCCTGCTAGTGATAAGCTCCCGATTATTACTGCCCAGAGCCCTGCACCCTTTCTATCACGTTCCCTAAGAGGTTAAAACCGACCTTTTTAAAACTCTCCTTAATTACCCAACTTGAGTATGCCCTCTGTTTCCCGCTGAGTTGCTAATAAATACATGGGCCACACATCCTGGCCCGTAGTGCTCACCACCTGTTTACATTCTTCCCAGTGACTCTACTGGGTTCTCCCACAATGACGTCCTCACCACATTTAGAGCTGGATCCTGGAATTGCTCAGGCCTCGCAGGCTTCCTTCTCACTCAGATCTTTCGGAGGATGAGGCCTCTCGCAGGTTCATGGAAACCATCCTCCTGGACAATCTCTGTTCCTTAGTGCTGCCCCAATGTAGGCCACTGCCCAGACTGCTGGGACACCACCACTGCCCCCTTCTCCTTTCCACACCATGCTATACCGTCCACTTTTATTTTTAATCCTCGAATCTAACCTTTGCCACACACATGAGCACACACAAAGAACACATAAAGAGGCTTTGTATATGGTATTCAGCTATTAGTGAAACTAAAAAGAAATAAAAGGATTATTTATATACTCAGGATACTGCCCTTTGTTAGTTATATGTATTGAAAATATCTTCTCCAACTTAGTGACTCATCTTTCTATTAATTTACCCTAAAATCACCCTGTATACCTCCAATTATATTCAAAAGGAATATAAATTTGACCTCATTTTCTTGTTCTTGAACCAAATTTATACACCTCCATGCTCTTCCTTGGGAAAAATTCCTTTCCATCATACTAGAGACACCCACGTGACACCATGGACTCCCTACAGCCTGCCCATTGCCGAACATGCTCAGGAATGGGTATGAATCCTAGATTTTTGGACAGGGCCCTTAGTTCTCCAAGTTGTGCCACCAGGCATGGGCCAAACGAGCCCCTAATGGGGTTAGTGAATGGAGTTAGCCGATAGGATGAGAAGGCCTTCCAGCTCCACAACGAGGTGATCAGCAGACATTCAAACTGCGGAGAGCTGCAAGGATGGGATCAAAAAGAGGAGGTTCAGCTTGAGTTTTGCCCATGCCCTGAAAAACCACCTCTCTCTTTCACCCTTTGGTCTTAGTTGTTTTTTCTACTCTCTCACTGTCCTGCTCTCTCCTTGTGTCCTCATACCCTTTCTTCTCTTCCCATTAGGGTGATGCTGTTCACAGCCCGTGGCAAATCCAGGGCAGCCTGACGTAAGACGTTTTATCATCACATGGACAAATAATTCTTGGTGGTGATCAGGATTTGACACACTTACTGTTCCACAGCCTGAAGATCTGCCCTGACGTAAACCCTTTCAGAGCTTTCCGCTGGGGGAAGCCCCTGTCTGTAATTTTATTCATTTTCTTTCTTTTCTTTTTTAAAAATTCTATTTATTTATTTGAGAGAGAGAAAGCATGAGCAGGGGGAGGAGCTGAGAGAGAGGGAGAGGTGGACTCCCCACTGAGCACAGAGCCTAATGTGGGGCTTGAGCCCAGGACTCCAGGATCATGACCTGAGCCTAAGGCAGACAGTTAACTGGCTGAGCCCCCCAGGCGCCCCTTTCTTCATTTTCTCCTTTGTATTTGGCACCAGGAGCATTAAACCCTATCTCCTCTGATCCTTCCTGGTTGAACTTCAGTGTTGCTTAGAGTGATCTTACATTCTTTTCCTCAATCTGTAACTCTGTATGAACCTAAGATATTCTAGAAAGCAATACAGGGATTCCCATCCAGGTGGGGAACATGGCATAGGCATTGTGGAGGATGTAGAGTACTAAAAGGGAGTTTTCCAGCTAGTCATAATAATACATGCATAGCGAGAAAGTTAAATAGCAAGATTTAGAAACAGCTCAAGAGGGTCCTCAAGGCAGGAATCATGCCCTTGTTGCTAGGGCTGTCTCTACACAGCACCTGGCATGTAGTGGTAACTACATAAATGTTAGTCATTAAAAGAAAAAGGCAGCCTCCCAGGGTGCCTCCACAGCCAACCCCCTGGTGGTTCCACCACCTTCCTGGGTCTTCCTTGCCAACTTCAGCCCCATCCCATCACTTCCTCTCACCTGCTTTACCTTCTTGCATTCCCACCTATCTTAGTACATTTGGGCTGCTGTAACAAATACCAGAGCCTGGGTGGCTTAAAAAGTAAACTTGTTACTTCTTGCATTCTGGAGGCTGGGAAGTCCGAGATCAAGGCACCAGCAGTTTCGGTGTCTGGTGAGAGCCTGCTTTCTAGTTCGTAGACTCCATCTTTTCACTGTGTTCTCACATGGCAGAACAAAGCTCTGTCAAGGGATCTCTCTGGTATATATTTTATTAAGGGCATTAATCCCTCATGAGGACTCCACCCTCATGACCTACTTACCTTCCCAAAACCACACTTCCAAACACTGTCGCACTGGGGATTAGGTGTCCACACACGAATTTGAGGAAGTCACAACCATTCAATCCATAGCACCAGCTATGCTACTTTGCCTTATCCACTCAATTTAAATGTTCTGGCTTCCCTAAATCACAGAAAAGAGGGTCACCTCAAGCAGTTTCTTAAGTACAGTCCCACAAACACCTCAGAGGCCAGGAACACCAAGGAAAACTGGCAACAAACAAAGGCTCCATAAATTTCCCTGCCACACCAATCAGGAAAGAGCTCCTTCTATCCTGCTGGACTGAGATCTCCCCGAGGGCAGCACTGGGGGAGTGGGGGAGGAGGAGGCTCTTGGCTGTAGGCCAGTGAAATCTAGCTCACCAAGGCTGAAGGATTTGGGCCATTGGTACCAGTCATTTAGCTTTGGATCACATGTTGCCTTGCGGTGATTCTGATATTATCGTCTTCTATCTCCATTTAGTTCTCGATTCTCATTTCCCTTGTTGCGGGTGCATATTCTGCCTTGCCAACGACGCTCCAGTTCTTGTAAGAGCTGGAACCTGGATCTATACCTCCTTCTATGACCCACAGAACTCTACAGGTGCTTGATAAATACCCATCAAAGTAAATCACTTTTAAACTGTAAACAAGCCCCCCACCCCTTTCCAAAGTAAGATCCTAGTTATGTCAATCTTTCTTCTCTGATAGATGATTCCTCCAACCCTGAACACTTATAGTTACTAATCTCCAAGGAATCTTCCTTATGTGCGAAGAAAGGTATTTCAGTTACGGAAGAGTCATGTTTTTAGAGAAGCAGATATTTAATTTTTTATGAAATACTTTGTATCTAATTTCCAATACTAGGCTGATGAAACAGCATTTTCTTGGCTACCTCAGGTGAGATGATGTCTTCAGGGTGCAGCCTCTAAGAATGTGGTTCTCAAATGTGGTCCACAAACTCGGGTGTCCCTGAGACCCTCTCAGAGGGTCAGCAAGGTAGAAACGAACGATGATACGGAGAGATTGTTTGCCTTTGTTACTGCGCTGGATGAACATTGACGGTGTAAAGTGACAGCGGGTAAAACTGCAGGCACCTGAGCTCCAGTGCTGGCTGTATTAGTCACCACCACACCCTGGCAGTTAGAAAAAAAAAAAAAAAAAGCAATTTCACTTAAGAAAGTCCTTCATGATGTAGTCAAAATTATTAACTTTGTTAAGTTTTGACCCTTGGGAACGTATGTTTTTAATATCCTGTGTGACCAAATGAGAACTACCTAAATAACTTCTGCATTACAAATATGAAGGTTGGCTTGAGGAAAAAAACACTCGTGCAATTGAGCTATGAGCTAGGCTCACTTTCTTCATGGAACACGTCACTTGAAAGAACACCTGACAGAACACGGCCATAGGTTTTGACAGATATTTTCTCCGAAATGAAGGAAGTGAGCCCATCACTTCAAAGAAATAAAAGAGACAGTATTTGTTGCCAAGGATAAAATTTGCGTTTTCAAACAAAAATTACAATTTCAGAAAACCTGTATCCCTCACTGCGAACTGGACAGCTTCTCTCAATGCCTACAGATTTTGACGAGTTCCATGGTGATATTAACAACAGCACTGTTTTATATTGTAGAATGAAACAACATTTGGAAGATCTACAGAATTCAGCCAATCGATTATTTCTGAATGAATAATTCACTATGTTACACAAATTATGCATGGGTTTAAATTTAAAAAAAAAATCAAAGTGTAAGGTAAATCAACGGATTTTAGTATAACAGAACATGAAAAGATAATATGGTTTCAGATTCCACAATGAAACTAACCTCTGTGAAACTACCACTGGGTGAGCTTTAGTGTAGTATCAAAGAACAATATCCACAATTATCTTAAAAAGGCTATGAAAATATACTCCTTTTCCAACTATTTATCGGTGTGAGGCCAGATTTTCTTCATCTACTTCAGTTAAACGAGCATTACAAGAGCGTAAACGCAGAAACAAATAATTATCCACTCTCTTCTCCTAAATCACATATTAAAGAGATTTGCAAAAATAGAAACACAACTCCATTCTTCTCACTAATCTTCTAATTTAGAAAATATAGTTAATTAAAACATTTATATTAACATGTAATAGGCTTATTGTAATTTTAAAATGAACTGAATAATAAACTACTAAACAGCTTTTTGGAACCCTCAATAAATTTTAATTTTGGGGTCTTAGGACCAAAAGGCTTGAGAACTGCTGGTCTAGGATAACTCAACCTGTAGGTTTTCTTTGATCATAACTTCCTAGTATAACTAACAGGGGGTACATCTTTAGAGTATAAACTGGATTATTTTTTAACCGTGTGTCTTATCTGACCCTTGCCTACACCGAGGCTCCTGGTTGGTGTTTATGGTGACGTTTACGGTGCTCACACGGCGTGACTGACGAGCATCCTGTATTTCACTTCTCAGAGGAGCTTAGCGCTATTTGCAAATTTGGAAGTTTTGCCTTTCCAGGTGATTCATAAAGATGCAGAGCAGGAGTACCCGTTTAGCTTTACATGTTTTCTGTCTCAAAGACAACTATCTGCCCTTGACTAAACATCGCCCTCACTTTCACGAGATTTCAACAGTAGGACTGACCCTGGTGAGGCTGATCATAGTCAGTATCGACCACATCCACATGTTTCCTTCTCAATAGATGTATATAACCCCTGGAGGATTCCTGGGGCATTTTTCAGGCATGATTTCTCTTTACAGAACAATTTCCCCAAATAGTTTATGCTTGATTCAATAGTCCTTGATCTTGCAGCTTGAGTGACTTATTCCATAGAGTCCTAGCCACTCAGAGATGGTTCATATTAAAATGGCATTCCCTATTCTATGTGATCCTTGAATTTCTGCCTGATTTCTGATATGAATTTGATCTGACAGAAGTTATATGCTTTCCTGTTTCTGTCATTTGTGGAATGTTTCCCTTCTCCCATTTACCACCAGTGATTTCGTTTACTGCTCTAGTGAACAACATATGATTTTTCCTCCAACATCTAATTTGCAAAATTGGTGACATTCATTGCTCAAGAAGGTATTTTTAAAGCCTTTGTATTATTTTTTAAATGAAATACAGGTATTTATTTCAACGTAGCAATTTAGTTTTATTTCCCTTTTAAAATTAAGCATCTTGATGGATTTTTTCTTACTTTCCTCTCCCTCTAGATTCTGAATTCAATCATGCTGTCACTGTTATGTAACAGTTCACACACAGCTACTTCTGTAGCTATTCCTGACCACCACTCAGGACAAAATACAATATATTTCTTTCCTTGTGGATTTAAATGCTAACTTTTTAAAGAAATAATTTGTATCGTCTCAGACTCTTTATTTCTATATCTGGTCCTGGTTCAAAAACATACTGCTATATTTGCGTATAACACCCAGTGCACCATGCAATACGTGCCCTCCTTAATACCCATCACTGGCCTTTCCCAATCCCCCACCCCCCTCCCCTCTGAAGCCCTCAGTTTGTTTCCCAGAGTCCAAAAGTTCATATAAAACTTCAGGGAACCAACAATAGTCAAACCAATCTTGAAAAATAAAAAGTTGGAGAACTCACACACACACAAAAAAAGTACTGCTATAATTTGTATAAATCCTTCTGGGGGAGAGGGTAAGTCTGTGGCTATTATCATGTGTTCTAATTTTGTAGTTTCCCTTCTTACTATTTTTTTTTTTTAATAATTAATTTTATTTTATTATATTATGTTAATCACCATACAGTACATCCCCTGATTCNAATAAAATAAGTGCTTAGGGCACGCAAATATGAAAGACAATATAAAATACTAGACACACCATGGTTTTGGAGCCCCCAGGAGTCCAGTCTAGTGGGAGAGACAGAGGCTGACATGAGTAACTCCAACTGGTACCAAACAAAGTGCTTTGGGAGGGCAGCAGGAACTCCTATTCCCATAACTGCATTGGGTATTGAAGGCAGCTGTGCCTTAAGGTTCTCCAGCACCATCATTGTGTAGCTCTTGTCTCCCTGAGCTACGCCAGTCTTGGGATCTATGAGGCTTGGGTAATAAGTGAAAGGGCATTTGTACCCACCCACCTCAAGGTCATATCTGACACCCTGTACTTCCCAGGGTACGCCTTTCTGGTGGGTTCTTCCACTGTGGTCATTCCGCACTGCTTCTTCTAACATGTGCCTGGAAACCCACTCCACCCCAACACTGTGGGCATGCCTTCCAGTCCCTTTGGTGCTGGGCTCTACTGCCCCTATCACATCACTGAAGAAGTTCTAGAAGCTGGGACAGTGTTTTTACCCAGTCTTTGAGTTATTTTTAAGCTCTTAGGATGGCCTCTTTTGCTTGTTCGCCTCAGGAGAGGGATTTGGTGAAAACTCTGCAAAGTAGGGATGGAGATGGCAGACACGACTTCAGAGTCTCACCATCCATGCGTTGAGCACTCATACATATATATTTTTTTCTCCTCACAGTAAATGCTTCACCTTCCTGGAGGCATACTGATTCCAGACGTTGGGAAGCTCTTTATCTCCTCTCTGTTGAGCTATATAACCCAGGTGTCCTAAAATCTGATTGTCACCTTCAAATTCCCTTCACCATTTATCCCAGGAATAGAGTCCCCCATGCAAATGGGAGTCTTGGTAAACTGCCTGGCTATCCCAGCAATTCTGAGGTGAGCATTCAGAAGACCTATCACCACCCCCCACCCCAGCCAATCCTCAATCCTCTTGCTAGTGCTTTTCTAGCAAGACTTCTTAATTATCAAAGTAATACATGTTCTTTTTCAAAAATTAAAATGATACACAAAATATATATAAGGTAAAAAAGGTCCCCATTGTACCCTCTGACTAATCTCACTTCTCAGAGATAGTTATCATTTCAAATTTGGTATTTTTTCTGTTTTCACACACACACACACACACACACTTTATTGTTCACATACAGATTTTTAACAAAATAATATGTTATGCATATTATTTTAAAACTGAATTTTTACCAATAATAATATATGACTGTCTTGCCACATTGATTCATATAATTCTGTGTTTTTCTTTTCATGGTATTCATGGTATTCCATAATATGAATATGCCACAACTTATATAATCATTTATACCCATGTTATTAATATTATTCCCAATGTTTTGTTTTTTCAAAAAATACAACTAACACCTTGTATGACCAATCGTGTATATGCACATTTTTATAGATAATGCCAAAATAAAAAATTTTTAAATTCTTACCAATCACGCTGCCCCTCCCACAGAGGCTTCACCCTCTTTTATGCGTCAGCCCTGCCCTGCATCCCGAATTTTTTGTAGGCTGGTAATTTCTGTGCCTTCGTTTGCCGAAATCCTAACTACAGGGTTTCATTCTACCCCAATTACTAGCATAACGCCTAGCATATAATAAGTACCCTATAAGCACTTGAAAGGGAGGAAGGAAGGAAAAAAGGAAGAAAGGACAAATGCTAAACACTATAGCACATTTATTGTTTTATTAGCTGATTCCTGCATATCTTTAACATGACTTCTCTGGCACAGTCCACGTCAGTAGCTGCTTAAAGAGATCTTAGTTTAGGGGCACCTGGGTGGCTCAGTCAGTTAAGCATCTGCCTTCGGCTCAGGTCATGATCCCAGGGTCCTGGGATGGACCCCCTCATCGGGCTCCCTACTCAGCTGAGAGCCTGCTTCTCCCTCTCCCTCTGCCTGCTGCTCCCCCTGCTTGTGCTCTCTCCCTCTCTCTGTCAAATAAATAAATAAAATCTTATAAAAAAGAGAGAGAGAGAGGTCTTAATTTAGTCTATTTTCCAGGCTATGGGTGATGGAAAGTGTTTGTAGGAAATTCTTGGTCCTTGGCCTTGAAATTCCTAAACTATCTCAGAATTAGAGACGACTCAAGATGTGGTAAATTATTTGTTAAAAAGGCCACCATAATTCCCATCCTTTTTGTGTTATCCTTTCATGTGTCTTTAGATGGCCGTGTAACTTGCTTTGGCCAATGGGACACAGTAAATATGACAGAGAGTCTTGAAAAGTATTTGCATATTTGGGCTTATTTTTTCTCGCGGCTCTTGGGAACCCTGAGACTAGCGTGTGAAAAAGTTACAATTTGGGCCAGGCTTTTAGAAGGTTCAAGACCATATAGAGAAGGGACAAATCTTCTCAACCAAGGCTTCCTAAATCAACCATCCTGCCAAGCACCAGACATGTCTGTTGCTATCTCAAATCATCCAGGCCCAACCAAGCTGCCACTTGATTGACCTCTGATCAGAAACAGCACCCATAGGGGTGCCTGCACGGCTCAGATAGTTAAGCATCTGCCTTCAGCTCAGGTCATCATCTCTGGGTCCTGGGATTGAGCCCGCATCCAGCCCCACATTGAGCCCCACATCGAGTCCCGCATCAGGCTCCCCGCTCAGTGGGGAGTCTCCTTCTTCCTCTCCTTCTGCCTCTCCCCCTGCTCATGCTTTCTCTCTCTGTATGTCTCTATCTCAAATGAATAAATAAAATCTTTAAAAAAACACACACACGCACCCAGAGCTGACATAGAATCATGTAAAATAATAAATGTTTGTGTTTTATGCGACTAAGTTTTGATGGGGTTTTTGTTTTTGCTTTTTCTTTTATGTAGCAAAAGTTAATTGATACACAAGAACTTACTGGAAAATGACAGTATGAGAAACAATAATTTAGGTTAATATTATACCTTACCAAAATGCAAAACCCTACATAACACAGTAGCAAATTGTGTACCACCTGTAAACATGGTATCATCAACAACATGAGTTATCTCAAGAATATATAGGATTTGCCACTTAAATCATCCTATCAAGAGAATAAAGGGAAAATGTTTCTGATTGTCTTAATAGATGCAGAGAAAATGCTCAATGAAATTTAACAGTGATTTCTAATAAAGCTCTTAGCAATTCCTTGATTTCTCTTTCTTCTCCCTCATTGACAGTGTATAGAAATGCAACTGACTTCCATGCATTGATTTTATATACTGAGACTTTGCTGAATTTCTGTATGAGTTCTAGCAATTTTGGAGTGGAGGATTTTGGATTTTCTACATAGAATATCATGTCATCTGCAAAGAGTGAAAGTTTGACTTCTTTGTCAATTTGGATGCCTTTTATTTCTTTTTGTTGTCTGATTGCTGAGGCTAGGACTTCCAGTACTATGTTGAACAACAGTGGTGAGAGTGGACATCCCTATCATCTTCCTGACCTTGGAGGAAAAGTTCTCAGTTTTTCCCCATTGAAGATGATATTTGCTGTGGGTTTTTCATATATGGCTCTTATGATATTGAGGTATGTTCCTTCTATCCCTACACAGCAGAGAGTTTTTATCACAAAAGGATGCTATATTTTGTCAAATGCTTTTTCTGCATCTATTGAGAGGATCATATGACACTGAACTCTAGGAAACAAACTGAGGGTTGCTGGAGGGGAGATGGGTGGGGGGAAGGTATAATTGGGTGATGGGCATTAAGGAGGGTGCTTGATGTGATGAGCACTGGGTGTTATATGCAATGATGAATCACTGAATTCTACCTCTGAAACTAATAAAAAAAAATACTTCTAGCAAATAGGAACAGAAGGAAACTTTAACCTTACAATCATTATCTTCTTAAAAACACATCTAAGGGGCACCTGGGTGGCTCAATCAATTAAGCAACCGACTCTTGATTTCGGCTCAGGTTATGACTCTGAAACTGAGCAACCGGTCTCGAGCTCCATGCTAGGCACGGAGCTTGCTTAAGTTCTCTCTCTTTCTCCCTCTGCCCTCCACCCCCTCTCACGTATACACTCTCTCTCTCAAAACAAAAACAAAAACAAAACAAAACAAAAAAACAACCACATGCATCTAATACCATAGTTAATAATAAAATGTAGAATTTTCCCTTTAAAATGAAGAACAAGATAAGGATGTCTGCTATCACTGCCTCTATTCAATAACGTTCTGGAAGTTCTAGTCAGTGCAATAAAATAAGAAAATAAGATATGAAAGAATTATAAAAAAAAGAAAACAAATTTTCATTCACAGAAAATATGATTCTGTAATACAGAAAATCCAAGAGCATCTGAATATATTACAAGTTTAAGAGATATAAGCATACTGGCAGGATATGAAACCAATATATAGAAATCAATAGGACTTTCCTGCATAACAGTGGTAACCAACTGGAAAATGAAATTTTAAAAAATACTAATCACCATGCTCGAATCCCAGTCTACCCCTGTCTGCTTACTCGTCTTGGTTGTATTTCCATGTGATATGGATGGACTAGCTGCAGATTTCTAAGTTGCAGGAGGGCGGGGACAGTGTGTGTTTTGTTCAACACTGTAACTCTAAAGCCTGGCACGTAGTGGGTCAACCAACTATCCTGGTTTGCCCGAGGCTGAGGGCCTTCTAAGGACATGGAACTTTCAGTGATAAAACCACAACAGTCCTGAGCAAACTGGGACAGCTGGTCACCCTACCTGTTGACAAACCCAAAGGAAAGAGAGAATTTGCCTGTCCATATGCACTGAAAAATTCAGTTCAGTCTACCTCTGTGGCAGGGAAAAACACCACTCTTCCCTACTGTATGTCTCCTCCTTGTGACTCTCCTTTATTACCAACACAAAACTATTCACTTTTGGTCACCAAATACGTGGTTTCCCCCCACACCAACCAAGTCTCTCCAATACCAGGTGGGCATCCTACAATTTAACTCAATCCTGACACTATCTACCAGACACTATCTACCACCCGAACCCCGGCTCCATCCCCCACTTCACACTCCAGCCGCAAGCCCAGGTTAACGCCTTGTTTCTGACCAACTGGCTACAGATTGGAGATTCGAACAACCCCTCTTTGGGTTCAGTTAATTTGCTAGAGCGACTCACGGAACTCAAGAAAAACGCTTATGTTTACCAGTTTATTAAAGGATATGATAAAAGATACAGAGGAACAGCCAGATGAAGAGATACATAAAGGAAAAGTCTGGGAGCGAATTGCGCACCAGAGCTTCTCTCCCCATGGAGTTAAGGCACATCACCCTCCTGGTGTGTATGTATTTCCCACCTGGAAGCCCCCCGAGTCCCGTACTACGGGGATCTTACGGAGGCTTCGTCACATAGGCATGATCAATTATTAACTCCATCTCCAGCCCTTCTCTCCGTCTGGAGGGTGAGGGGGTGGAGTTGAAAATGCCAAGTTTCTAACGATGGTTTTGTCTTTCTGGTGACCACCCCCACCCAGGACCCACCCAGGACCCCACCCAGAGTCGCTTCATTGGAACAAAAGATACTCCTAGTACTCTTTTCACTCAGGAAATGACACCGGTTTTAGGAGCTCTTTTCACTTAGGAAATTACATGGGTTTTAGGAGCTCTGTGCCAGAAACTGGGCAGAGATCAATATATATCTTCTACCATTGCACACCATGGTTAACCAAGGAATAGGCTGTTGGCTTCAGGGTTAAAAAAGAAAATGAAAGAATTTTCATTGAGTTTGTTTTGGTAGGTTATTAACCAAATCAGGCTAAGTTAATGAAACAGTGACTCTCCATGCTAAAAATTATACAGTGATATTTTAGAATCTAAGACAAAGTTAAAACCACCAAGAGTTTGTGGAACTTTTAAGTTCTACACCATGCCAACAGAATCTAACAGCATCCCAAAGTGAGAAGCCATAAAAGAATGTTCTTCATTAAACTGCAAGTAACTGCAACGTCTTTTTTCCTAAAAGTAATCTGAAAAATTCAAAAGGCCCTGTTGCTCTGAAAATGAAATAATAATGAAATAATACTCATCTGATAAAATAACTACTTCTGGTGAGAAATATAAGTAATGAATTTGCATTACCTTCAATACTTGACAATTTTTCTAAAATACCCTAAGCAACCACAAGGATTTCCTATTTCAAGTTAATATTCATTACATTCGAAACATGGGGGAGGGGTACAGTGGCATTGATTATTCAATAAGTAAAAAATATCATTTACCAAAGTGTTCCGTCATGGTCCATGATTTACCTATCCACAAATAAATGCAAATTCCTTCAGCATGCCTATGTAATTTATCACATCCAATTGAAATCGTAGACTCCTGTGTGGCTTCCGTCTTATTCTTCCTCTGTTCAAGACAAGTCTTGATGATTCTGCCTTTATGGTACTTTTCTAATTCCTCTGCCCAAGCTCATCCTAGCTCTAACATAAGGGGAATAGAAATAGAAAAGAGATCAATCTACGGTACTCTCAGGTTGATTAGCCGAGCAGGGATGAAAAAGAGAGGACAACATATACAGAGTGCCTACAACGAATGTGCCGATAAATAAGTTGCTTTATTTAATCCTTAAAATAACTCGAGTGGTAGATATTATTATCCCTGTTTGCTTACGAGCAAACTGAGGCTCAGAAAGTTTGAACATACTGAACAAGTTCATTCAGCCCCTGAGCTGCAGGATTCAGATTTAATCCAGATTTAATTTGCCTGGGTGATCACACCCGGGTGGCTTGGGTAGTCTATGATAAATGAATCATTTGGACCCACATTATTAGAAAGTGAATTTTCCTGGCTTTAACTAATAAGAAAATGTAAGAAAGCTAACTTCTATGAATGTGGAATTCTACTTTTAGAATTTATTATGGACATGATTTTATAACTCCAATTTTGTTTAAGCTGAACTAATAAACCACATATATAATAATTTTTTCCTGACCCCCTCCCAAAATAATAAAACTTACCACTTTGTGGATAAACATGTTCTCTTATTTTAGTTTCAATGTATGTTAGTAGTTTAAGTTGGAATTTTATATTATTTCAAAAGTACATCTAATTTAAGATACTTCATTTTGGATCAAATTATCTGATACATGATGCAATGGATCATCCACAAAACCATTATTTCTAAATAATGTTTCTTTCATTAAAAATTTTTTTTAGTCTCAAATGCTTAGCTTTATTAAAACTTACTTTATTCTGTTCAAGTGATATTGTATTCTATGTTAGGTTCAATAATGCTAATCCTATTTATTTTTAGATTATGAGATCTAAAATATGTCATAACAAATTAACAATGCAGTTGTGCATAAAGAGAAATATGATAGAACAGAGGAGGTTAGAGAAACAGGCAGAAGTCCGTTTATGTAGGGTCTCATAGATCAGATAAAGGAATTTGGACTTTATTTACATTCAGTAGGAAGCTAATGAACGATTTTAAGCAGGAAAATAGCATGATCTGATTTACATTTTAAGAAAAGCACTCTGGCTATTGTATGAAGAGTGGATCATAAGGAAGAGCAAGAGTGGAATCCGGAAGGTCAGTTGAGAGGTGCAGTCAAAATGTGTTTAGGGGAAAGGCATTGGTAACTGAATGGTGGGGAAACAGCGGAAATTGGCAGAAGGGTCATGTTTGGTATCTTATCGGTAGGCTGGGTTGGGAGTGGGCTGGCTAGAGAGAGCCAAGAGCCAAGCATATCTCCCAGGTTTGAAGACTGAGCTGGATGGCAGCATTTTCTGCAATGGAGGGTGAGAGAGAAGCAGGGCATTTCCCTTGTTGCAAGGTCTACGTGTGTGCTTGTCTGGGGATGATGTCGCTCCTAGAATTTCACCCTACTTTACTGCTCATATACATTTTGCAATTTTCCAGTTGTGGCACATAGACTCCACAGTGGTCCCCTTGATCCCAACTTCCTGGTGCTCGTCTTTTGTGTGACCCCTTCCCCTTGAGTACCAATGGGATCTGTGACTTGCTTCTCACCAATGGAATACAGCAAATGTGATAGAATATACACGAATACATGTATGTGACAACATTATGTAACACTGTTGCTCATTTTGCTAGGAAACTCTCTCTCTCCTGTTGGCTTTGGAGAAGCAAGCTATCATGTAGGCTGGCCAAGAGGGGAGTCAAGTGACAAGCAACTGAGGGCAGCCTCTGGTTAACGGCCACCAACATACTAAGTCCCTCAGTGCGACAACCTGGAACAAATTGAATACTTCCAACAACTACATGAGCTTGGAAGCAGCTCCTTCCCCAGTCAGGCCTCAGGTAAGATAGCAGGCCCAGGTTGTGGCCTTTTAATATCCTAAAACAGCTAAGCTGTGTTCAGATTCCTGATCCGTAGACACTGTGACATAAGCAATGTGTGTTGTCTTAAGCCATGTATTTGAGGTAATAGTCCTAAGTAGAAATAGATAACTAAGAAACCAATTTTCTTAAACTATTCTTTAAAACAAATTATAATCACAACAGGATTCAGGTTTCTCCCATAGAAAGATCCTTATTACTGTTTTGGAAAAGTTGCTTTTTATAAATGTATAATATTTACAAACGTGTAAGTCCATGTGTTCTCTCCATCAACATACATATACAAGTAGTGCACATATCTGTCCATTTAACACGTACAGAGTTTATGAGCTACAAGGAAATTTGGAGAAGTGAAGCAACTTACCCAAGTTCCTACAGCCAGTTAGTGACAAATCTGGATGCAAAATTTACCACGTTGAAATGTGATTTTAGCATTCACAGTACATGCAACCGGGAGGAAAGTCTTGACAATCTTCCATTTTTAAAGTGTATACTATCAAAATCTTTCAAGAACTCCCAAAAGACAAAAATTTTCTCACCTAGAAAGTATACTGCCATCTGTAAACTTAGCATTCAACAACTCATCGGAGCGAAATAAAATGGCTTTTATTTGTATTTGACTCCCTATTTCACTCGAAAGTATTTCATGATGCATGTTTTTAGCTTTTATATTTCATTCAGGATCTTATTAAATACATATGAGCCATAGTAGATGCCGAGAAAGAAAGACAGCCCAGCCTCTGCTTTCACAAAGCTGCTGGTTTGAAGTGGCATAGATAGTTCTGTCTTGGCTTCGTAAAAGACTGTCTTAAAATGTTTTGTTTGATCCTCATAGAAAGCATTAATGCTGATGCATGCATAGTCCCTGGCACAGAACGAAAGTACCTGCTGTTATTAGACAGAAAGGAAATGGGAGGTACGCAGGGACAGTGTGTTCCAAACTTTTAGCAGATGATGAAGCGAACCTCCTCGCCCCATGACTTTGTAATTCCCCATAATTTCACTGTCAATAGTTTGTCATTTTATTTGATAATGACCCTGATAGAAAGACAAGCAAAGTGCTCAGCAGCATGCTGAGAGCAACCAGAATGATTCATCAAAGTGAACAATCGCCCAACCATTACCAGGTGTAGAAAGTGGCTGAAAGGTGCACCACTACAAACAAATACTTCTGGACTTCTGCCAGAGGCCCAAGAAATGACAAATGGGTAAACTGGTGGGTTGAGCTGGCAAAATCTTGTGTCTCTTCTTTTTGGTAGGAAATTATTGAGCGCCTACTATCACTCAGACACTGTGCCAGATAATGGGAATATAAGAAACGAATGAAGTACAATGTTGGGCTTCAATAAAAATAAATTGTAATAGAGTTCTGCAATAGAACAATATATACAAGACCACACAGGGGAATAAAGGATTAACTCAAGCATGGGAGTCAGAGAAACTATCTTGGAGAAGGTACAGGGTTTCTTTACAGAGTGATGAAAATGTTCTAAAAATGATTGCAAAAATGCTTGCACAGCCTCGTAACATAGTAAGAACCATTGAATTGTATACTTTAAATGGGTGAACTATATGGTATGTGAATTATATCTCAATAAAACTGATAGAGGAAAAAAAGCACAATAGATGTAAGATCATTGAGTGCTCAAATGGCCTCAATTTTTCACATGTCTCTGTGTCTATGCCCTTTGACACGTGACTTTCCACTTCCTCTCACTAAAGAGTTAGAGTCATTTCCCCCATCAAATCTCTGTTGACCTATGACTTGCTTCTTCTAATAGACTGCAGGGAAATGGCTCAGAGCCAGTTCTGAGCCTGGGACTCAAGAACCCTTCCAGGTTTCCATTTGACCTTTGCTCCTCTGCCATTGCCTTAAGAACGTACCTGGATTAGCCTGATAGAAGATGAGAGACATGTGGTGCCAAGAAGATTCTCTTTAATCATCCTACCTAAGGTCATTTGAAATTAGCCAAACCCAACCAATTACCAGACATGAGTTCCAGTCATGAACAGAAAAAAAAAAAAAAAAAACACCCTATCAAATCCAGCCCTGTCAGGTACGAACTTCTAAAATAGACGTTTTTTGTTTTAAGCTACAGCATTTTGGGATCGTTTGCAGGATTTTTTTGGTAGAAAGAGGTAACTGATCTTAAGTGGTACAATACATCATTCAAGAGTCATCTCATGAACTTCAAGAAAGAGGATAAAGAGTATAGTGAATGAAATTCAGAGCTCTCTGGACACCTTCTCCTACAGAGAAGGAGCGGGAGGTTAAATACATACATTCAGTTATGTGTGTGTGTGCATAAAATATGAAAATGATGGCTAAAAATAATACAAAGTGGTTGGAAACTCCATAGTGACATTTTAAAATATAGCATGTACTGGGGCGCCTGGCTGGCTCAGTCAGTAGAGCGTGCAACTCTTGATCTCAGGGTCATGAGTTCAAGCCCCACGCTGGGTGTGGAGCTCACTTTAAAAAAAATTGTAAATAAAATACAGCATATACTAGTTAGTATCTGGTAGTGATTACATTGAAAAATAAACCTTAATTTTTTCAGTATAAAAGTTTAGCCAAACAACATGACATCTGTGGTATTTGAGCCAAAGATGTATAACCTTGACCTATTCATAAGAAAATGGTAGAATAATCCAAATTGTGGGACATTCTAACAAAACAACTGGCCAACACCTTGAAAAGTGTCAAGATCGTGAGAGACAAAAAGAGGAATTTTCCCACATTTGGAGGAAATAAAGGAGACATGGCAATTAAATGAGATGTGGAATCCTTGGATTCTAGAACAGAAAAAGAACATTAGTGGGATGATTAGCAAATTTTGAACAAGATCTATAGATTAGTGAATAGTAAAAAATATTAAATCGAATGTTAATTTTCAGGTTTCAATAATTGTATAAATAAGTTCTCAACATTTGTAGAAGCTGGGTGAAAGATTATACAAGAACTCTATGTACTATTTCAGCAACTTTTTTGTAAATCCAAAATTATTTCAAGATGAAATGTTTTTTAAATAAGAAAGTTAGATGAAGAATAATGTGATCACATTTATACACTTAAAAAAAAAGACGAGAGTATATAGAAAACTGTTAGCAGCAAAGGATTTGTGGACATGCCAGACGTTATTCTAGATACTGGAGGTAGAGCAGTCAATAAGACAGAAAAAATCCCTACACTCACTTGTAAGCAGACAGAAATATATAAGATAATTTCAGCTGGTGCTAAACACCATGTAGAAAATAAAACAAGGTGGAAGAGTGAAAACAGATTGGGTAGGCTACTTTAGACTAAGTGGCCAGGAAAACTCTTTCTGAAGAAGTGTTATTTGAATGAGATCTGACAAATCTAAGGGGCCTATTTGTGAAGATACAGAAGGAATATTTTAGGCGGGCAAAAGCAAAGCAAAGGCTGTAAGGCAGAAGCAAATAGGAAATATGACAGGAAGAGAAAGGCTAGACTAGCCGAGGGTGGAATGTGACCAGGTCAGACCAGATGTAGGGACTATTCAGAACAGGTAGGCTTGGGTAAGGAGTTTGTGTTTGTACAAAAAGAAACCATTGCATGGTTTTAAGAGAGATGGAGCACACTATGACTGACATTCTTTAAAATGTCATTTCATTTTTTTTGCAGAAATTGACCTGTGAGAGGATGAGAGTGGAAGGAGGAGGGCCTGTGGGGATTGTGACTGCAACAGGTCTAGAGAAGGAGAGATGGTGGCCTGACGAGGGTGTTCAGTGAAGGCAGAAAGCAGGGAATGATTTAGGATATATTTTGTTGGCGGTGGAGCAAAATTTTGCAGATGGATTGGATGTGGGAAATGAGCGAAAGCAAGGAATCTAGGATAATTCTTTGTTGTCTTGTGCAACTTGCATAGATTTGGGTGCCAGTTACCAGAGGAGATTGATGGAGGAAAGTTTTCTTGGGAGAAAAAATTAAGAGTTCTTGGGGGAAAAAAATCAAGAATTCTGTTCTAGCTATATTAAATTTGAGACATTAGACCTTCGTTATTTCAGGGGGTTTGCAATAATTAGTGTGGGTGTACATGTGTGTGTGTGTGTAAGCACAAGTGTCTTTTTTTTTTAAAGATTTTTTAATTTATTTATTCGACAGAGATAGAGACAGCCAGCGAGAGAGGGAACACAAGCAGGGGAGTGGGAGAGGAAGAAGCAGGCTCAGTGCAGAAGAGCCTGATGTGGGGCTCGATCCCATAACGCTGGGATCACGCCCTGAGCCGAAGGCAGACGCTTAACCGCTGTGCCACCCAGGTGCCCCAAGTGTCTTTTCTTTAAGGAGCTTATATTTTGAAAAAAAATAATGAAGTAGGTTGAGGAACGTTCAAAATATGCTTGGCCAAGCAGGTGCCTCAATTATTCAAATAGACAGGGAGCATATCTCATCTGGAAAAGTTACTGGAATGAGACTAATATATAGGACAAATGGCTCAATCCTAAAACAAGCAGTTGCAGAATTCACAAAGAAAAGCGGTGTATTAAATTTGCTCCTGAGCATCAACAAAGCTGGGCATCCATGGGTGAACCGTTTAACAGTCATCATCACCCACGTAAATACATCTTTCAAGAGAAAATAATAGAGACCATGCACATGTCCTTCAGGTTTAGAAGAGGGAGCTTTGACCAAACGTGCATGTAGGAAGAGATATAATAGCAATTTCTTTTCTTTTTTAAAGGAACACTGCACAGGGAGCCTGGGGACTATGGGAGTGCAACTGCAGGAGGGACTATGGTACAGTGGTCAGGAGGAAAGCCACGGCACCCCACAGGCCGTGCTCTATTCCCACCGACACTGACTGGTTGTACAACGTGGTTCAAGTTCTATACCTTCTCTCTGCCTCCGCTGTTATCTGTAAAGCAGGGATAAGAATATGTGGTAGACCCTGTAATGCCCGTGCCCTCCGCTTCCCCAGACACCCCTTCTTAGCTGCTTGGAGTGTTACCAGAAGATGGCCTTCGGCTGTCAGCCCTCTGTTGGGATTGCCTTGCCTGAGGAAATTGTCTCTCCCAAGGTCACACCTCCTTCCAGGGGCAACCCCCATCCAGTGACTGGTCAACAAGGGATTTGAAGGCCTGAACTCCCAGTTCAGAGCAGCTAGAAGGGCCTTCCAGCTCCTGAGCTCCACGCGGGTTTGGCTGATGTCCTCTCTGGGCTTCAACTTCAATGTCCCACTCTACCCAGCTTCCTTCTCCTCCCTCCCCCAGGAGCTCATCCCAAAACCTGTCCCTAAGAAACATCTTGCAATGCTAACCTCCCCCTCAGAGACTTCTCCCCAGGGAGCCCAACATGTGACAGAAGAGTACCCTCCTCAGAGGTTGTCCCTTAGGAATAAACAAGTCACTGTACATAACGCACTTCGAAGAGCGTGTGTACACAGTAAGGGGAGAGAACCGTTAGCTACAGGTACTAAGGTGCTTTCTTACGAAGTTGCCAAAGCCCGCAGCAGTCTTCTCCCCTCTAGCCGTAAAAGGCGCATTGCAGCGGCTTGAGTTTATTTTCCGTATGTTGTATTACGTACCAATAAAGTTAACTGGCTTGTCTTAGGTGACAAGAGAGGAAAGAAATGTGATGCTACCAGAATCCCTCATTCTTGACTGTCAGAGAAGCATCTCTGTGTTTGCAAACTGATGAAAACCTTCTCTACTTATATACATATATATACATATATATGTATATTTTTTAATTGAGAAAAGGCAGATATGAACTGTATTTTTATTAGGCTGGGATTACATACATCTCCTGACAAAGATTTCTTCACAACAGTTATTCACATTTATCGAGTCTCCTGAGAGGAGAGGAAACACATATCCTGAGCTTAGTCCATTCTGTTCAGAAATAGTTCTGACAACCAGAGGGCTGGATGTTAAGCTCATTTTGTGGCTGCATTTTGTTTTTCTGGCTCATTCATAAGTACTTGATCCTTATGAATAAAATAGAGATGAAACTTTTCCTGTAAAACTAAAGATCCTAAAAACAAGAATAACCAGAGAGCTTTCATTCTTGAAAGCAATGAATACGAGTCCACATAAAACTCAATTTGAAAAACAAATGTTATCCCAAAAAATCAGGTTATACATTAGATTAGACCACACTCAAACACATCAGTAGAAAAAAAAAAGGGAGGGGGCTCCTGGGGGGCGCAGTCGTTAAGCGTCTGCCTTCGGCTCAGGGCGTGATCCCAGCGTTATTGGATCAAGCCCCACATCAGGCTTCTCCACTATGAGCCTGCTTCTTCTTCTCCCACTCCCCCTGCTTGTGTTCCCCCTTCCGCTGGCTGTCTCTGTCAAATAAATAAAAAATCTTTAAAAAAAAAAAAAGGAATGACAAATGCAAGCTAGCTAAAAGTAAAGGCTACAGTTCGTAAGAAGTTACCTTTGTACCACCTACAACTCTTCAAAGAGCATTAGTTGCACAATGTGGTTAAAAGCCACGTACACAACGAATACAACAGGTGACTATATTCTGCTTTCAATTGGAAAATCGAAAAGTTTGTGATCCTGATCTCCTATGTTTGTCTAATATTATCCCCTGACACAAAGCCTTCATAGTGCGAAGAGTTTTGTAAATAGTCACCAAAAGAAGTTCCTTCCCTGTCCTGTTCGGTGGGAGTTCCGGGCTGTTTGTTTCATATCCACCCACGTCCGTTTGAAGGCCACAGGCTTTCATGAGACTCCAAGTCACTAATCATGGCAGTTGGAGGACATGCCCTCCCTCCAATGGTCACCTCGTTTCTCAGCCACGAGTTGAATAAATTGGGAATGGCTGGCATAAAGCTTGAGTTGATCGTTGATGTCCACCCATTTCACTTTCTTGGCATCATCACCAGCTTCCAGAGAAAGATGATCCATTATCTCACCTGTATCGTCGTGGTAGTTCACAGCCTCAGTTTCCATCCACGCATTATCTGTGTTTCAGGGATCATCCACGTAACTTTATAGACCACAAAGTATCCTGACTGAATAGTTTGTGCAGTTGTTTCTCCAAATCCTGTGTTTCTGCTCTAAATTTCTGTAAGGAATTCATGGCTTCCTCCCCAAATTCTCTCTTCAATGTGGTACTAATTTTCTCTCCTGGCTCCACCATTCCCCCTGGGAGGGCCCATTCTCCACAGTCCTTCCTTTTGATGGCTACAAATTGCAGGACGTTTCTCTCAGAAACAGGATGGATCACTTTCTTTCCCTTGCTATCGTTTTTCCACCTGGTTAAGATGGGATCAGCAGCGTGATTGGGACCCCACCGCCCTAAAAGCCCTCTGCCCACCAGCCCTGTTCTACCCGTGGGATTTCTAGGTCTGCCACTCTCGACCTCATACAAACCATTCTGGCTCCTTCTTTCAACATGCCCATCCTCCTCATTGAATTTAGGCGAGAAGTTCCTTTCGCCCATCGGGGGATCTGCCCACGAGGGCTGGGCCAAGACAGAACCCGCAGTGTACTCGACAGGCTTGTAATCTGGCCACTGGACCAGCCAGCTCACTTTCTCGTCGGGGACCTGGCTTCGCTCCACTTTAGAGCCAGGGTATGGAGACGTCCTGGCCTTCTTGTGCGGGTTCTCAGCGGCGTCGTTCGAATCTGACGTGATGAAGCTTGGAGGAACCGCACGTGAGGAAGACAGGCTCCAACCAGCTCAGATGATGGGGCAGCTGCCAGGCCTGCGGCAAGGTCATGGGGAGAGACATTGTCACTAACCCTTTGCCAGGCGGTGTCCAACCCTCCGCTGTTGCGCAGCCGGTGGGGATGTCGGTGACGCTTAGGGGTGAGGAGCGGCGTGCAGCCAAAGGTGCAGGGGGGCTGCCGAGGGGCGGGGGGCGGGGGA
>NC_048223.1:94213699-94221439 GCF_002007445.2 Ailuropoda melanoleuca
GAAGCGGGGGAGGGGGGCGGTGCTCCCCTCCCCCCCCATGCATGCCTTTTCATTTTACACTGACAGATTTCGACGTCTAGAAGGGCCTCCAAATGCGAAGTGCTGGGGTTGAGAAGATCGTCCAAACACCTCAAACAAAATTAGCACACAACAACAGCAAAAGTGCTTTCTTGCTTACCGAGGTATTAGCCATTTGGGGTAGATTTCCTTCCCTACGTCCAGAACCACAGTCTGCTTGGAAGAGTGAAGAATGAATGTGCTGGTGGTGGCAGGTGAGGCGTTGCGGGGGGAGGTAGAGTGGGGACACAAAATGCCTTGTTTGGGATGATCAAATGCCAAGTGAGTGCAACCTCCAAGGAGCAAGAGAGCTTACTTGGTCCAGAGAACATGGCCCTTGTGGGAAATCCATGATGCACAAGTTATGGGAGATGGCTCAAATCTTGGGTCCACCAGTTATGAGCTGAATGGCTTGGCCAAGTTGTTTCATCTTTCTCTTCAAAGAAGTGTTGGCTACAGCATGCCAGGTGCTGTGTCAAGCACAGAAGATTCTATTGAGGTCTGGACCACATGACCTTGAAGGATTCCGGTTGGGAAGGTAGCACGTATATTAAAAAGTAGAACCAGCACTGCAAGAGCAGGGCCTTGGAATCCTTAAGAGCTGAACAGAATCCAGGTCGATCCCAGCTTCCCTTCCTTCCCTAGGACCTTCTTGGGCAAAATTACGTAAGCTCACTTCAGTTTCCTCATGCGTAACATGAAAATAATAACATCCATCTCATAGGGTTGTGCTGACAATTAAGTGGGATGTTACACGTAAAGCCGTTAGCACAATATCTGGCCCACTGTGTGCACCTAGAAATGCTACTTGTCATTACTATAATTATCATTACCTTCTTGACCCTGCACCTTGAAAACTGTGTAGAAAAGAACAGGACAGTTGAAATAATTATGGGAATTGAGTAACTCAGATATGAGGTCATAGTTAAACAACCTACGATTTCTCTGTATGGAGAAATTCAGGCTGAGAAATAACAGCATCTAGATCCTAAAATGGTAAATAATGAGAAGCAGCAGCACTGGCTAAGTCATTCTACCTAAGAAAACAAACCCCAGGGAAGGGTATCTTAACATTTGAAACATAGTTTGGGAACAAATGGAATACCGTAGACTCTAATTGAGACCCGAAGGATATTTAACATTTCCTAAAGGTTGTTGCATGTTGCACCAGTCCCAGAAATGATCTGATGGTCAAATATGTTTGGGAAATTCTACATAATTCACCACCCTCCCTTAGAAATTCAGGATTCACATGACTGTTTTAAAGATACTGTGAATTCCAGTAAAAACAAACCGACTAACCCCAAACTATTTAATTCTGTTTCGTTTAGTATTTTTCAGCTTACCGTTTATCAGAATGCCTTGTTTATGCAGTAGGTGGTATTATTTTAGGAATACACCTCCTCAACTTCAGATAAGTTACAAAATGTACGCACCTGAGGGTAGGTCTCTAACCATCTGAAGTTATCACCCTCACAATGGAAAACCACCCATCCCCCTCTTAAAGAACTCTAGACTAAATGAGCCAGGATTCCAGAAGGCTTGAAACCCAGAAATAGCTGGAACTATGGAGAACAAAAAGTAGAAAAGGACTGACAGCATAGAAATGTGAGACCTGATGGCTGAATAATATTCCTTTGTATATATGGGCCACATCTTCTTTATCCATTCGTCTGTTGAAAGGCATCTCGGCTCCTTCCACAATTTAGCTATTGTGGACAATGCTGCCATGAACATTGGGGGTGCATATGGCCCTTCTCTTCACTACGTCTCTATCTTTGGGGTAAATACCCAGTAGTGCAATGGCTGGGTCAATAGGGTAGCTCTATTTTTAACTTTTTGAGGGACCTCCACACTGTTTTCCAAAGTGGCTGTACCAACTTGCATTCCCAGCAACAGTGTAAGAGGGATCCCCTTTCTCCACATCCTCTCCAGCATTTGTTGTTTCTTGCCTTGTCAATTGGGTGTTATACGCAAACAATTAAATATGGAACACTACATCAAAAACTAAGGATATACTATATGGTGACTAACATAACATAATAAAAAAAATTTTAAAAAGGATAAAATGGCAAAAAAAAAAAAAGAAAAAGAAATGTGAGACCTGGTCATCATCAACCATCATCATCATCATTGTTGAGAATGTACAGTGTGCACTGTACAAAGAACCACTAGAAAAGAAAGATGATTATTAAGAGACATAGTCCCAGGTCTATAAGTCATGTCTTCCTATGGTTGCATTTATTATTTTTTTTCAATTGTGGAATTCTTATTCCTCTGAGCCTCTGGGAAATGTAGTAGGGAAACCACTGATGTGAAAAGGTAAACATGTTGGAAGAAGACACTTGTAAATTCCTCATATTATTATTTTCAGGCATCACAATCAAACTCACAAGAAACGAATGAAGCAGGAGGCTTGGGCCTGGTTCTACCTTTCCCCCACCACAGGCTGCATAGCTTTGCATCTGACATTTGACTTCTCTGGGTCTTGGTTTCTCACTATAAAAGGAATTGGTTGGCCTCTATTGTCTGCTACAGTCCTTCCAACTTTAACATTTTATGATTCTAGGGTCTTTAAAAATCTCATTATTGGAAGGCCAAGGTCGATTTTTGCTATGAATTAAAAAAAAACCCAGATGTTCAAATATAAACCACCAGATGCTCAGGGAGCAACAGACACTTGAGGAAAGCAAGGGAGCAGGGAAGGCCTGGTATGTCAAGTACAATGCAGAAATAGAGTGGGCCAAAGATGACTTCACAGAACATCTACCTGGAAAGGGACATCAAAACCAGTAATGAGAGGTTTGACTTGTTTTTACAATCATCAAAGAGAAGAAGACAGTTAAATCAGACCATTTGACGATCAAGGTGCAAAAGGAGCCCTAAGTGAAGGAAATGTACTATAGTCGAGACCAAAAAAATTATTTGTTGGGAAGCCACTGGGGAGATTCTCTCTTCTAAATTGTCATCCAAGGCAGAAAAACAAATAGAACTCAACAGAGAATGTTCTGGTCCATGCAGGAGAAAGCCCTGAAGGAATTGTAAACACAATCAGGGAACAAATCTTTGGTCTGTCACTATGAACTCTTCTTGGGCCAGAGATGGCCTACATGACTCCCATTTTATCAAAAAGATTATGGAGGGCAGAGTGGGGATGGAGAGGACCAGGCTGATTACAGGACCCCCGCAATGCAATAACCCCTAACCATCCTTCCAGCCTCTCCTTGGGATGCAGAAACAAGTGGTACTCGGAAAATTGGATTACCATGAATTACCCATCTCTTCCTAAAGTGATGCTAAAGTTCAACTTCTGAAAGAAATCTGGAAGGAAAGCAGAGAAGAGCTTTTCTCCTCTCAGTGATAATACTGATAATAAATAGCAATAATAAAATAACTACCATTTACTAAGTGCTTTCTATGTATTGGTCTGCGGCGCACCGGTCAGTGAGCGATCAAGGTATTAGGTCATTAGTCTGGCTTTGAAGTCAAAGAGAAAAATGGGACAGTGACTAACTTTTTTGAAGATTAAAGAAAACTGTGCCTTTTAAGAAGTGACTTAGTCAGGATAATTAATTCAGCCATATATAGAATGGACCCGTCTACAATTTAGCCTAAGAAATCCGAGGTAGAATGTGTAACAATGAGAGTCAAATAGCCTTTATATATAGGGGAGGTAAGTTTCAGTGTGTGTGGTGCGATGCGAAGGTGTTAGGAAAGTCCTGCTGCCCCCCAAAAAATGTCTTCCTGACCCTCTTAAAATACTGCCTGGATTTACACCATTAAAATAACCCCCTTTGAATGTGGTTTGTATTGTAAAATGCACATTTATTTCACATTCAGCTGTTGTCATGCTTTCCGGTGAATTAGTGGTACAGGCTGACAACTCACTAAGGACGTCAACTGAGGAGACAAAGATTCATAGTTGGAGGAGGAGGGACCCTGTGGGAGGATGTGTGTGTGTGTGTGGGGCATCGCTCCGGTCAGTTCAGCAGCCTGTGGGTGCCAGGTAGACCCCAGATCCTGAGCTAGATCCCAGAGATGAAAAGGGAAGTAAATGGGGCTCATTGCTTCAAGAAGCTTCCAGTCCAGAGAGTGAACTACGCGAAGCTCATGGGAAGATTTGAAAAGTGGAGCCAGAGACTCAGAAAGAAAAGGTGGAGGGACAAAGAAGATTCTCTTCCATTACAGTGTACTGAAGACTTGGACAGTCGGTTAAAAGAAGGCTTTTTCTTTGTCCCAGGGAGCTCCCCCAAGGAACCATCAAAATTGAAGCTGGAAGGTCTGACACTGTAGGCTGCGGGATGGCAGATCATTCAAACCCCTTTGATTCAGTGATTTTTTTTTTGTCCTTTGAAATTTAAGTTCATCAAGTTTGACTATATCAGAACTTGTAAATTAGATTGCTGACTGTGAAATAGATGCCCCTTGCTAATTCGTCCTGCCCCCTCCTTCTGCCAGAATGCCACCGTGCGCAGCCCTGATTGTACGGTGGGACTGCTGAGGCCACTGTTAGAGCAGGCAGCAGGAAATGTAGAGGAATGGCAGCCGGGAGGAGAACAGAGAACTTCTTTAAACAGCAGACCAGAGGAGCAGCATGTTTTCAGATGGCATTCAACGAGCACCCTAGAACATAGCTTCTAGGAATGGAGAGAACACTCAATTACTGCTTAAAAGATTTGGGGACTAGTTCTGACTCTGGTATTTACTAGCTGAATAGCCATGGGAAATCCTAACACTATTCACCTCTATTTATAGAAGACAGACTACATGCCAGGGACTGTGCTATGTGTTTTACCTGTAAAAACATTTAATTCTCACGACAACCCACTGGGGTAGATTCTCTCATTTTCCTATTTTATAGATGAGGAATCTTAAACACAGGTAAGTTCAAGGTCATATAACCTAACACTTGTCAAAGTAGTCATTTGATCACAGGTAGTCAAACTCTAATGTCCACGTTTAGCTACCGTCATACTCCAGTTACCTAAGCCTGTTGGGGCTCAGGTTATTCACTTAAAAATGGACATGTTGGGCTAGACAATGTCTTGACTTCTTTCTGGGTTTAAAATATTATGATTCTAATTATATGAATTAGACCCATACTTAATAATCTTAAGGTTAATCTGTGTTTCTGAGTAGTCTGCCTTACAGAACTGAAATCTAAAGACAGATATCTGAAATCTGGTCTTAGATCCCAGCTGTACCTTTTGTTCTGTCAAACTGGACCATATTATTCACTGTTCCACCAAGAAGGCCCTTCCTCCATCTCCGTTTATTGAATTCTACCCATCCTTCCAAAGCCAGCTGAATTGCCAAGTTAGAGCGCAGATCTATTAGGCTGTTGGGGATTGAGCTAGTGGAAGGAAAAGACATAGGGTAGGAAAAAGAAAGGGTTCAGGGAGCCACTCGCAGATGTGGACACTAAGAGCAAAGATGTTGGTGACCTGCACCAAAAAAGCCTTCCCTCTGATGGGCCATAGTTGAAGCCACCAAATTTATATTCACCGGTACCCAGTTAGGTGAGGTGAAGATGAAATGAGATACCATATGTGAACTATCTAGCACAGTGTCTGGAGAGGACTATGCGATAGTTCTGAATTCCATGGCCTACCATAGGAATCTGCTCCTCTCCTGCATGCTGAAGAAGGCTGCCTCCTGCCCAGAAAGGAGTAGGACAAACAGAGGTGAGCAGAGACTCCAGGGAGAAAAAAAGAAGTTAGGAGAAAGTATATTGGAATGCGAAGAGAAAAATGAGAGCTAGAGAATAAGAGAGAAAAGGGAAATATAAGGGAATTATGGTAGAGAAGAGGACAGAGGGAGAAATGGAAGCAAAAGGGCAAAAAGGGAACAGAGGGAAGAAGGGAGTTCCAGGGCTTGGAAGGAAAGTTTGCTCAGCTCCTGCAGAATCCCCTGCGGGGGAAGATTCCCCGAGGTAAGCAGGTCCTCACCCAAGCCCGGAATCCCAGTGGCTTGCCCCTGTACTCTCTGATCCCCCTCCTTCCCCTGCTCTGATCTGTACTGTAGGGGCTCTGACCACTGGCTTCTGCTTTCTACCGCTGGGTGGCCCTGGAGGGTGGGAGGAAGAAACCAGGGGATTTCTCCAGTTTGGGAGGCACCTCCGGTAGTTGTAGCTTCCTTCATGGCTCCCACAACCACTGGGCAAGATCTTCAAGGTTCTGACAGCCTCTTCCCCTTGTCCCTAGAGCTCCAGGGGAGGAGATGCATCCAGCAATTGCTAATCTCATGATTGCCTCACTTTCCCCTGGTTGCCCTTCCAGTTCTTTCAACACCTTTGTACCTAATTCACTGCATTAAATCATCACTATTGAATTGCCTGGGAAAGAAAACTTTCACTTGGATTTACCCTCAGAGTTCAAAGGCAGCTTTCCCAGTGGGACTAGAAGCAGCAAATCTAAAGAGAGAAAGAAATCCAGCCATCCCAAGAGTCAGGAAGGGTCTGGGTCTACTTCCCCAGTGTTTGATTGGAGAGGGACAAATCCATACTGTCAGAGTTGAATGACTCTTAGCCTAGGAATTATCTGTAAAATGACTGGGTTCATGGCCATTCGTGTCTATTCCTCCATGATTTACCATATTTACTTTAATCACCTTGAGCCTTAGCTTAGGGAACATCTCGGCTTTATTCTCCCAAGGGTTATCAAGTGCCCATTATGAGTATGGATGGCACATAGCTAGGTGTGGCGGGGAAGAACACAGAGCCACAGGGGAAATGGAGGACATGCTCGGTTTTTGGAAGTTGTTTTTTTTTTTTTTTTTTTTGCAAGATAAGGTTTGCAGACTATCAGGAGACCCTCTTCATAGACACTCTTGAGTTTTTCCAGTACAAACAGAGCTGCAGACACTCAGTGACAATTTTATTCTCACAGCATTCATCTCTCCCATCCCCAGGGCCCTGCTAAAATCAGGCTCTTGTTCTTAAAGAATCCACAGACTAGAGGGGGCACAGAGGAGGCACATGACTGACCCTCCAGCCAGACTGATGCCAACCACAAGGGCTGGATTCTGCATGGGGTTCAGGGAGACTGCACAGAGATGGTAGGAGATGCTAGACACTGAGCCTCCCAGGGTTTGACAAGCTGAGGGACCTACAGGGTCTTCTGGGTTTTTGGCAGAGCACGAAGCAGGATCAAAATCAGTCTCCAAAGAACAGAGGTGTCTAAGGTGTTGTCTATAGGCAAGGGTTTTGGGGGTGAGGGTTGGGCAGTGGAGGGGAGGAGACTGACAGGTGGAGGCCCAGCTGTAGAAGACTCTGAGACTAAGAAATCAGGGTTTGAGGTCATGGGGAGTCATCTAGGATCTTAGGCATCTTGTGGCAAGGTCACTTTTGGGATGGCAACTTAGAATGCTGCGTGAGGACAGGATACAAGCGGAGAAGCTGGAGGCAGGGAAGAACTGAGCCTCCAGGGATAGCTTATACAGGAAGGTTCAGCTTGACCATCGCGGAAAGTGAACATTTGAGCTGAGGCTTTCTATCCATTCAAGGGCAAGCTTCCTCCGTCTGTTGGGGGGTGGGGAGGGAAGTGCCCCTTCCACGGCCGAATGATACGAAGTCTCCAGCCTCAGAAGTTTCGAATTTCTCCTTGCCAAGGTCGGGCCACTACAGGTGGGCGATCGCGAGCCTTGGGCCAACGAGTGGCTCCATGCCCGTCCCCGGCGGCCGCC